>NC_139344.1:259242076-259469576 GCF_055883805.1 Amblyomma maculatum
CAGAGAAAGGAAGGATCGTGCGAAAGCCAGAAGGTCTCAAATTATTCTAATTGAACGCGTTGACACGGAAGTTTCACTGAAGTGAACTAGGAGATTCTGTCGTCTCGGGCAGCGGTATAATGCATGGTGAGGTGTCTGAGGCAGCGTCTCCAGTACTGTAGTAATTTCAATGGCAGAGTACGCGAATAAACGAAAGACAGACCATTGAGTGGAATTTGCGACGCCAAAGTGACCGGGAGAAAAAAAATGGAGAAACCAGCTGCGGGCTGGGAGAAAAACAAAAAAAAAAAAAAAAATAAGAAGTGCCATCAGCACTCGGTGTTCCCAGGTGGTCTCCCTCCCAAGTACTGACCGAGCCCAATGCTGCTTAGCTTCGGTGATCGGACGAGCATTACATGCATGTTGTGATGTGCTGAGGTATGCGTAAAAAAAGAAAAAAGAAATACTTTGGGCGGGGAAAACAAATATCCGCTCGAAACACGAGTGACGATGGCGGTAGTCAGAATTCGCTGCGTGGAGCGCCCATCTTCACACTTGCTATAAAAATTGGTCGCGGAATCGATACACAGCGACGGCGGCAAAATGGTAAGCACACCGGCGTGCAGTGCGACCTGGGTGCATGGGGGACCGGTTGAAACTCAGAATGGGGATCGTGTCCTCCTTTATACTCCGCGCGACTTTCATCATGTTTGCGCGCTTTCGCCCGTAGTTAGTCCCATAGCCCGGTACCACTTGCAGTCGTAAGTCTGGTCGAAGCAGCTGTCTTTGGCGAAGAAAAGGATTGCAAATGGCAGGCAACGCTTTCAAAGACCGCCACCGGGCCGCACGCTGCTGTAAAGCGTCCAAGCTATAGGTTGGATGTGGGCGCAAACAAACTTTGGCTAATTTTGTCGGAGATGTACGGACGGAGACGTATACCCGTTTACCGTACCCCTCCCACGCAGGCGCAGTGGCCGTCTCCGGCAAGCTACTTTTAGCGTTGCGGAGATGTACCGTTTTATCGGAGGCCTCCTGCGCACGCACATTGCCATGGTAATTCGGCCCTTGCGCGTGCGCTACTTGCTCGCAAAAGCACGGAAATCCCATTTAGAGCCTCGATACCTGGACTTACCCATCCGGAGCGAAGAATGAGGGGGCATGTTGGCCACGGCGCGGTCAGCCGTAACGCGAGTGCAAGCGGACTGGAAGAGTTAGTGAAAAGAGCAAAGAAGGCATGTTATTATGCCTCACTCTGCCCGGCCCATCTCATGGAAATTTGCGATGCGGAAATTTGCGATGACAAAGTGTACCGTGCGCAGCTGGCGCTTTGTAAAATAATCGAGTTATGTCTCAAATTTTACTTCGGCTACAATGCCTGTTAGTAATCATAACGGAGTTTCATGCTTCTTAGGGAGTATACTTCAAAAGCTATGAGCGTATGTGCTCGTAACTTACCGGATGTGACTTTGGAACGGTCAATCGAGAACTGACCTGGAGCCGGGTCCGTTGTGGAATTTCGGACGGCGTGCATAAGCTCAAGGTTGACGCGTCTCTTGAAGGTCCTAGGATTGTTACATTGGTATACGATTGTTACGGGGCGCGCGTCGCATGCGTTTCACAAGTACGGAAAACATAGGACGATGCATATTCCACTCAGTGTTGACATTTGTTCGCAGTAGTGCTAACTTGTGCAGCCGGTGTTCTCACAGTACCCGATTATAACGCGATCCCGGTTTCTGAGGTTTCTACAAGCAGCGGCAACCCGCTAAGAAGCCACAAGCACAGCACATATGGTATTCCTTTCTACGTCATTTCCGGCTCATAGTAATGGATATCCTTTTTCCAGTTTCAATTCGAAAAACAGCGGTTTTTACTAGGGATAGATATTCCTGAAACACTCGCTAAAACTACGAATGTCATATTTTGTTTCACATGTCCTCATCACTAAAAACATTCCTTGTACGGAGCGAAATATTGTGTTCTTTGTTATATGCATGATGCCCTTTGTTTTCTGGTTTAATTTTCTCCCGAATTCTGATTAAAAATCGAGCGATATTTTCATAGCCGGATATTCGGTAAAAGTCGGGTTATTCAGGAAGAATTTTAATTATAATTTGTTCACAGGAAAGAAAAGGCGCAGTATCTGTCACACTTGTTCCAGATACTGCGCCTTTCCTTTCTTGTTAACCACGCGCAGTGTAATATGCCATATGCTTAAGATGCAATACTTTTTTTTTTTTTTTTTTTTTTTAGATACTGACAGATGGAGTGCTGATAAAGTTGGATCCTTCTTTTTTATACACAGGGCTTCAAAAATTTCTCATGATTAAGTTTTCGTTGTGTGTAGTGCTCACGTTCCCTGAAATATAGGGGTACAAGACTACGGAGCCATTAAACGCGGTTACGTCCCGTGCAAAGTCGGCGTCGCGACTACAAAATCTCGCTCACTTATGTCAAGTCTGGCATTATGAACGGCTCAGAGAGCCCCGCTTGGCAGCGGGATCCATATGGGCTGGGGAAATATCGCTGACCACTGCAAGCAGTGCTTTGTCAAACGATATCCCGACGTACACCTGACTTTTTTTTTTTTTTTTAATGAATGGCTGTTAAAGACTAGCGTCTGACCTGTCCGTGTATGTTTTATTGTGTCCAAATAAGTGCTAGAAAATATGATTTCGGCTGAGACATGTGACATGCATTTTGTACGACGTCGTCACGTGACCTTTTGGGACCTCGACTTCCGGCAACACATTCTGTGGACACATTTTGGGGACAGTTCTGGTGACGGCTTTACCTTCTCATAAGCCATATAAGGCTTCGACTTAATTATTACAAATGAAGGGAAAAGATTGTGCTAGCCGCGGCATCTGCCACCGCGTTAGGAGGCACCTTAAGCTGAGCCAACCGCGGTAGCGGAAACAAAGAATTAGTAGACAAAATAAAAGAGGGGGCCGATGGGGAGACATGACACGGCGGAGGTGTGGCAGTAGTAATAATAAAAAAAGTTTGTATAAGAGCAAGACGCCCGACTGCGACTGTCTTAGCAGTGCAGGCGTACACTGGCTGCATAGCACACTCAGTTTCGGGTGCGCAGGAGGAAGCTGTATTCCACATTTGTAAAGACGGCGCGTGCTGGCTGCGCTATGCAAATTGGGAGACTAATTTTCTCACCGGTCGATGATTGAGCCTTTTGGTGCCGAACAAACGTCGACGTGGAGACAGCAGTGCCCTCTCTCGAGACGGGCGAAGAGGCGAATGTTTTTACCTAGATGCATTCCGTAAGATACTGCCAGCACCTCCGTGTGGTTATTCCTAGTAAACGTGCACAATTTCTAGGGAGGGGAAACGCAAAAGACGCCTGTGTTCTGTGCGATATGTCACCAACACCAGGTAGTCGTAATGACGTAAATTGGTTTATATGAAAGGAAATGCACAGACTGTCACACATGTATCCCTGCACGGACACCTGAGCTGCGCCGTAAGGGAAAGCAGGAAGATTGGCAGGAGTGTAAGAAAGAGGCACTGGTATCTTTAACATGTTCTGACATCGCACTACTCACTGCCGTTCATCTCCGTCGAAAAGAAGCTGCCGCGGTCGAGTTCGCGCGAGGAGATTTTTCGTACGCGTTTGGATTCGTGTTCCCCGCTGATCCCTGTTCATTTTTCCTGCTGCCCGCTTGACTTCCTACTATGCCAATTTTGCGTAACCCTGCAGGTATAAGTTTTCTTCCTTTTCTTTTTCATTAGTTCGTTTAGAACGCATTCACTGCAGCCACGGGCTGTTTGCCTTTGGCCGGCGGAACGCGGGACCGACTGGCGTACTACGTGCCGTCGGCTGCGACGGAGCGGCTTTGCGCTTGCTTGCTCTCCTCCGTGGGCGGGGATTGAAAGCGCACGGCGGTGGGCCGCGCCTCTGCAGCGCTAGCAGCGCGCTGCTTGACCAGTGCCGCCTTGACCGTATTTTGTGTCGCGCAGCATCTTTCTCTCGCTGCTGCGCAATGGGGTAAGAGGCTTGTTTGACCGGGAGGAACACAGCGGGACGGTCACTGGATGCCGAGACGCTGTGCTGTTGCGTGACCGTCGATGTTGAAGCGCCTGCTTTCTTGCCGGCTTTCACTCGCCGAGAGGAGGTGGCAAGTTGGGCGTCTTCTGCCTGTTGGAGAGGAGTGTACTCAGTAACGTTGCGCGCCAGTGAGATGCATTGCTATGCCATCAATGACGGGCTTTTTTGTGCTGCATTTTTAAACTCGACTGGTCGACCCGACAACGGCCGTTGTGCTTTTCTTGCGCGGCATTCTCAAACGTAGCTCGAGGTGTACGACTTCATCGGGCAAGAGCCTCCATCAATGGGTAGGGTTTCACACTCCCGGACACAATACAAATACAATATAGTACAATGCAATACAACACAATGCAATACGATACAACACAACACAATACAATACAATAGCACTTTATTTACATCACTTTACATGATGCAGGAAGCCTGCAGAAAAAGCTTCATTGGCAGAAGTCAGGGAACAACTTGACAAACAGCATCTCAGTCAAGAGAAAACAATAAGGGCCCAGTGCATAGAATAATACGAGGAAACATGCATGACGAAAAGGACATTACACATCTACATTTCACCTGTAATTCGAACAAAGGGGGAGCAAAAATTGTAACCTAATACGCACAATCAAAAAAGAAACAATGACGTAGGGTGTGAAGTGAAATTAAGTGCTGCCAATCTGCACGAGTCATCGGTTGTGCAACACTGGGCGCTCGCTGCAAAAGCACGCAGCCGCATCTACATCCGTGACGGTTTGGTTCACTCGCAGTGTCTGTCATAAAACTGTTATCGCCGCGATTTTCACGAAATACTGGTGGAACGAGCATTGCTTAATTTAAATTAACTGCAGCTAATCTCTGTTTGTCTATTTTTCTTTCATGAACTTGAGCAAAAGTACAACCATTGCTTTCCGAAATAATTCTGGCCAACGGGAATTTTCATGCAGTTTTCGGACTGAAGTAAATTTTCTTTGTTTCGACCCGCGTTTATTCGAAACTTTGGATAATTTGAACTAGGAGCGCGGTCCCGGCTGCGATGCCATGTGGGAAAAGCGAGTGCGGTTAGCTGCGGCGCGTCGTTGCGAACGTTCTAGTAACGTTGTTGCGAACAGCATCGCAACGGCCGACCGCTGCTCCTCGCCTGCGATGTCAACAATGAGCAAGCGCACCGGTAGCCTGTGACACGTTGAGGACGCTCATCCAACGATCACCGAAACAGCCTCCCCGAGCCTGAATTGCATGGGGCAGTTGTTTCGGCGCAGATTGTGCTGACAGGTATGAAGACGATCGGAAGTTCGCCATTTCCGAAATAAAGCTCAGTCGGGTATAGTTTTGGATTCGCGTCTTCTTCACGATATCCCGCGGCTGCGATTGGGCGCGCGCATCGAACGCTGCTTGGGGCGTCACAACTTTTTTTTTTTGTTTTTGGATGACGTCGTGCTGTTATAGCGCATACGCATATGTCCCGCGAATGTATCCACGTTCTGCTTCCAGCTATGGGCACCGTGCAGAAACCCAGGGGGCAGCACTCGCGGCAAACATGTAGGCCAGATACGGGAAAAATGTAGAAAAATACAAAAACATTTGTAGCGAACACCCCTCCTCCCACATGCGGTACAGCTTCACAAAGGCCAGCCCCGAACGCCCCAAGCTGGACTGGCTGAGAAAAAAAAAAATAAAAAAGAAAGAAAGCTGCGGGGAATTGAGTGGCCGATGAAGCTGAGCCGAAGAGGAGAAAAAAAGCCTTAAAAAAAAAAAATAGCGACAACTACGCGACAAGCCTGAAAACTCGAGAACGCGATTACCGGGGCTTGACAATATGCCGCAGGCACGTATTTTCTCGTGAGGTTACCACTTTTCTCGGCGATAAAGGAAAGAATGGCAGATTCACACTGATCGATCTGTCCACGCGACGCTCGCGCGAGGTCGCTGTTACGTACAGCGACACAGCTATGAGAATGGAAAACTCCATTACAGCACGGCACTACAAGCGATCTACGGTTTCTACTAAACATGCATGCTTTCCTCTCTGTCAGGCTTGTCAGGATTGTAGCATGCCTACTTTTCTCTTTCGTTGAAAGAACGTCCTGCTTCAAATGCTGCTTCAAGTCCTGCTTGAATGCTAGTTTTCTGTTCTTTTTTTTTTTTTTTTTTTAACGATCCTTATTGCCTCTTTAACGGTACTTTCAATTCTTCTGCCACAAATTAAGTTAGGACAGGGGAAGGTAACAGGTGGCAGTCAGCCGCTGGACCACTTGTTTGGAGCAGGATTGCGTGTAATGAATAACAGCTCAGTAGACATCGAAATGTCATTAACACAACTAAATGAATAAAGTGTATGGAATGGCAGACAGGGGCTTTATGAATCACGTCTACAGAGGAGGGCAAAGCGGACAGCTGGTACTTCGTCAGGTAGGGAAGTTTTTTTTTTCTTTACACATTTTGGTTTTGTTTGAATTACATTCCAGGAACACAAGGTGCTCATCTACTTACCTGAAAGTTTTAGCAAATGCTTGGGGAAATGATTAAAGCGGCCGGTCAGACATCGGCCAATAGTCCGATGTAGGTTGTCAAGGCTTTCGGCAGCTTCCCGTGTTCCCTAGTTGCATAAAATGGCTTTATGAAATTAAGTTTCATTTCAGCTTATTTCAACTTCTTTTCCTATCAGTTTGTTATTCTCACATTCTTTCTCCGTCCTTTCCATTCTGCCCAACACCACCCCCATCTTGCAGCCTCGTCTTAGAGGCGCACAGCGGAAAACCATCTGGGCTAAAAAAAAACTGGCAGGGCAGGCAAGAAGAAAAGTTTGCAGTTAAAAGTGCAGACTTAAGGGGGGGAAGCGAAGGATAGCGAGAAAAAAAGAAACGGCAGGCTGGACGGACAAAGGAGGAGAAGGAAAGTAGTGGCATAAGCATGGAAGGAAAGGGTGTGGAAGGAAAAAAGGAACGAGCAGAGAGGGAGGAAAAAATAATGAAAGCAAGCAAAAAAAAAAAAAAAGTCTCCTGGACAAATTCGTGAAACTAAAATGTGCAATTAAAATGCTCCATTCCCGTTGGATACTCTCTGCATTGTTGGGGCTGATGCAAGCTATCGTTGACAGGGACCAGAGGACAGTTTAACTAAAAATTATGCAATGATCAACTTCATCCACGAGCGCGACCCACTGGGCGCACACGGCGGTCCCAATAGACGTGCATTCCATTTGTCGGGCATGCCAATTGGCACCATGCAGATAGTGCTGATGCCTATGAGTTGCCCAATTTCTTTTAACAATTTTTTGTTTTGCGAGCTGAGAAAGGCTGCTAACGCAGGTGAAGGTAGTGTGACCTTTTTCAGGAAAAATGCTTCGCTGAAAATCTGGACGCGGCAAATCCAGGCATGATTGCCAGCTCACTGCTCGTTGGACGGCAGCGATCCAAACTTAGCGTCGCTTGCTTATTCGGGGACGTAAAAAAAATTTTATCTGGCCAGTGAAACCCAGCAACCCACCGATTGCAACCTAGCAATTCATTTGTGACCATATGCTGAGAATGCCGGGCGCACGGGCCACTACAAAAATCTCCTTCCCACCGCGAGGGGCGCGAGCGCCGCAATGCCCCACCGTGTCTTGTGGTGAAGCATACTCAAAACGTGAGGGGGCTGCTTAGGGCAGAGCCATCAATTAATATCACTGAGTAGCCCTACGAAAGGGTAGGGAGGCATTTAAAATTTTGGAACAATCTTCCAACCATCCCGACAGTGTTTGCAAAGCAATTAAAGTGCTTTACGAAACCAGGAAGAACTCGTTTTTACTAGGGTTTCATCTCGAATGCAGACAGCCATGCAGGTGTTCATCAGATAAGATTACTGTAATGAAACTGTTTTCGGCAACTTTAAAAAAAATCTATTCAATACTAGAACTTTGGGTTAATTTGAAAATTTTTTCTGTTCTATTGGAGGCCAAATTATATATACTGTAGCTGTGGACAGTAAAATGTGCTTAGTGGCAGTTAATGCCATCAGCCTGCTCCAAAGTGCTCCGAAACAGCGAATAAATTGCTCCAAACATGCTCCGAGATTGGACTTTTGCTTCTCCAAAGCTGCTCCAAAATAATACTTTTGCTACTCCCATGCCTGCTCCAAAAAGCTAGAACCTGTTTCCATCCCTGATGTGTACTGCATTTTGAAAAGATCATGCAGTGTCTTGAAAGCAATGCTTTGAATTTGTATATTCGAGCATCTAAGGTATTCAGTATCCATGTTAATTTGTTCTGTAACAATCGTAGACCGTACATTTTTCTGCTTATTTCAAATGACGCATATTGCTGCATTTCTTTCTAGTTTAGCTATTTTCTGAATAAAACCGTTGTTGTATTTAGTGTCTTGTTTAAGCAGTTTCCAAAGCCGGTATTCATAGCAGTTTGTGGCTGGCACAACATTGTACTTGACAAATAACTCACACATACAAGAGTGCATTGGCACTTTTTATACAGCTGTTAAAAACTTTTTTTCTTTTTTTTTTTTTTTTTGCGAATGAGGTCTTTCAGTGTTGGATTTGGTAGTTGATGCCTATACCAGATGACAATAATTAAGTCTAGAGAAGAAAAGGATATTGTGAATTAACATCAAAATGTGGTGAGGGAATGTGTGGTGATTTCGAGAAACTATGCCGACTATTTGCGACTACTTCGCTGCAGTGAAATGAATATGGGCATCCTACGACATTGTCTTGAAAAAAGATACCAAAAATCTTAAAGCTAGGCACAATCTGTATAATATTGGACCGTAGTGTAATTTTATTTTTTGCATCAATTTTCTTGTTTTTAGCATGGAACAGAACTGCTTTTGCTTTCTACACATTTATCTTAAGGCTATTATTTTATGTCCATTCATCAAGCTTCATTAGTGCTGCATGAGCTGTAGTAATAATGCTGTATTAGCAGCAGCTATTACCTGATCACTTCAGTTTCCTTTAAGACTTGTGTCATCCGCATAATTTATGAATGTAGCAGACGGAGCTATGCTGTAGACCTGTAGACATTGTTCACATATAAATTAAAAAGGAATGGGGCCCAGGATGCTATCTGGAGGTACGCTATAGACCAACACCGATCTGTGACATAAGCGCGATGCGGTGGCGCTTCTGTTTCCAGGCTGGGCTGACTAGGGGTGAAAAGTAGTGTTAGCGCCCATAGGAATACATGTAATCGAAAGATTTCAAAGCAGTTTTCTCATTTCACGGGGCACCTATGATGTCGTTATTCGGCACAGAGCTACCATGAACATCCTAGAACAAATCACGAAAGTATGAAACCTTATTACCGAGGCGAAGTATTTTTTAAACACCGCAAAACGTATGGGGGTGCGAGATGGGAGGGCGACCCATAGAAACGCATGTAAACACAACTTACCACAACACTTTTCTCGTTTCGTGGAGCACCAGGAGTGGTGACCGGTCAAATGGCCAGCGCTTTGAAGAAGTGTGTCACGAAGTATGACGCTTCATTGCCGAGGCAATCTACTTTTAAAAACCATCATTGTCAAGAACCTGAGTTAGAAATGCATTGCGGTAGCGCGGCCCATACAAAATATATGCAAAGAACGGTTCTCAAAGAAGCTGACTCAAAGAAGAAGCCTACGAAAGCAGTCTTTTGTTAAGAGCTGGCGCATTCTTTCAAGACCATGAATATAGGTATACAACAACATTTCGCATATGACATCTCTGTCAAGCATATTTATCAATAAATATGTGCGGTGTGCTTCCAGACGAACCGCCACATCTAGGAAGCGAGTCGCCGAAGTGGCTTTTTTTTTCTTTTTTGTGAACGTCTTGTACCACGCCCCGACATCATGTTGCATGGTGGAGGTAAAACAAGAAGACATTCGAAGTGCTGGCGAGGCGCACGAGCTGAGTAATGACGCCGTCGACACAGTTCATTTAGTAATTTGAGATGAATAAAACGCAAAATAACAGACGACATCATTCTGTTCTGAAAACATTGATCGTGGCTAAGTAGAGGCGGTATTAAACTGAATGCATATTGCCGCATAGAAGACGACGCAAAAGATGACGACTATGGCAACACAAGCGCGAGCTGAAAGAAGAAGGAGGAAGCTTGATCGCAAGACTCGTTCTAGGCCAATAATCAAACCGTCTTATATTTCGACCCTCCTTGGCGTTCTGTCGAGACGTGACACTGGTGGAGCGCGCTGGGGTATGCATAAGACTCCTTCCGGCAGTCCACAGCGGATCCCAGACATCGACACTCCTGTCCATCGCACTAGCCGCCGCCTTCTAGGCCTAGCCCCGGAGTACAGCCATCTGCCGAACGACTCTTCTTCAAACGCCCAAGTTCGTCAGGTCCCCCAAGCCATGGCACATACCAACCTTACGCCGGTGACTCTTCAGAACACCAAGGTACCAGAGTGCTTTCGCGGGGACGCTTTTGAAGATGTCGAGGACTGGCTTGACCAGTTTGAGCGAGTGGCCAAAATCAATCAATGGAGCGCAGACCAGAAGCTGTCCAATGTTTATTTTGCCCTTCAGGATAATGCTAGAACGTGGTTTGAAAACCACGAGACCAGCTTATCCACATGGAATGACTTCCGCCGCCAGCTGGTAGATACTTTTGCGAGAACGGATCGACGAGACAATGCGCTGCGCCTGCTTGAAGTGCGCATCCAGAAGCCGAATGAGAGCGTGGCTATGTTTGCGGAAGACATGGCTCGCCTTTTTCGCCGTGCCGACCCTGATATGAGTGAACCAAAGAAGCTACGGCATCTCATGCATGGCGTCAAAGAACAGGTGTTTGCCGGCTTGGTCCGCAACCCCCCTAAAACCGTGAGTGAGTTCGTTAAGGACGCTACGGCTATCGAACGAGCCCTCCAAGACCGGTGCCGCCAGTACAACCGACCGGTCAACTGTGCCCCGACGACTGCGGCGGCGCTGACTGCAACAGATACGACCACTCTTCGAGACATCATTAGAGGCATTGTCCTTGAGGAGCTGCAGCGAATTACGACTACGAAGGCTCAGTCGTCAGGGGCCCTCATGGAAACAGTGAGGAATGAAATTCGATACGCCCTATCACCGTCTACACCATGCAACGAGTCTCATCCAGTCGACAACGCGGCACCCCTTTCCGAACCATACCACGCTCCAAAACCGATCAGCTGCACGGCCAACATTCCTGCAGCTTACCTCGAGCCGCAGCCCGAGAGCTATGCTGCGGTCCTTCGTCGCCCACCGCCAGACCACGCCCCACCGAGCTCACCGAACCGTCAGGAGATTCGGTTCCTCCAGGGGCCTCAGTGGGCGCCTCCCAGGCGCTCTCAACTGCGCCGAACTGACAGGTGGCGCAGTTATGACAGCCGACCACTTTGTTTCTACTGCGGACAACCTGGTCATGTGTATCGGTACTGCCGCCACCGCGAAGAGGGGCAGTCCTTTCCGCTTGCTTCTGCTCGCCGCCGCTTCGACACTGATTCTGCCCAAATCGACGACGACCCTCCGGTCAGCAGGGAAACCGAATCCCCGAGCTTCCGCCGCCGCTCCTCCCCATCGCCACAGCGTTATTCGCCGACGCGTCGCAACACTACTGGCGTTAGCGGACGGCGGTCTCCTAGCCCTCACCGGGGAAACTAAGAGCTGCAACCTCGCGAGGGGAGGTTGCAACCAGTCTAAAAGTGTCGAAACCCTCACCACCGCCGCAATTGCCGACAACCCGGGCTTCTGACGCCGCCGCTAACATTGACATTTCCGCACTACCGCCGAAAATGCCGTACCAGATGATCAGCCATGACGACGAAGCTGACAGCGCCGACCTTGCCGCGCTTCCGCCGCAAATGCCGAAAGGGACGATCAACCCAGATAATTTTGTTAGCGCTGACCTCGCCGTTTCCATTGATGGGCTGGCGGTACATGCTCTGGTGGATACCGGGGCAGATTTTTCAATTATTAGCCAGAAACTGGCCGACACCCTGCGCAAAGTAAAAACAGAATGGACTGGGCCAGTAATAAGAAGTGCTGGGGGTCAGCTACTGGCACCGACAGGGAAATGCACTGCCCGGATAGGAATAGGAAACGCGGTGTTTGTTGGCAGCTTCGTTATTCTCCCTGACTGCTGCAAAGACCTCATCTTGGGCATGGACTTTCTGCGTCTTCATGGGGCTGTAATCAGCATCCGTGACAGCATCGTTGCCTTCACCAATAACCATGAAGACCTTGGCTATGCGCAAGTACCACTATTGCCCTTACGCGTCGCCAATGAGACGGTGACATTACCTCCGAGATCATGTTCTCTTGTTGAAGTGAAATGCGACGTGGCGCATACAGGCGATGGCGTCGCCGAACGGGCAGTTACCCTGGTACTCAGCCGAGGTGTTTCTATAGCTCGAGGGCTGGTCAACTTGACCAATGGGCATACCGAACTGCTGCTGACAAACTTCAGCGACGAGCGTCAGCAAATTCCGAAAGGCACAACTGTGGCCTTTTTCGACAGCCTCCCAAATGCGCAGCACTGTTGCTTACTGCAACAGAGAGGATCAGTGTGCAAGACACCCGTAACCATCGTTGATGTGAGCCCAAATCTGTCTTCTTCAGAGCGGGACCGCCTTTTGGATCTCATAGATCAATTTCGAGACTGTTTTGCTTCAGAATCGCGGATCGGCCAAACGCCTTTGACAAAACATCGAATTATCACGGATGACTCGATTCGCCCGATTCGACAAAATCCTTACCGTGTGGCTCCGAAAGAACGTGAAGCCATTCAGCGCCAGGTGGCCGAAATGCTTAGAGACGACGTTATCCAGCCGTCACAGAGTCCCTGGGCTTCCCCCGTGGTACTTGTTAAAAAGAAAGACGGCAGCTTACGATTTTGCATAGACTATCGCAAGCTCAACCAAGTGACCAAAAAAGACGTGTACCCTCTCCCTCGCATCGACGACTCCTTGGATCGCCTACGAAATGCACGTTACTTCTCGTCGATGGACTTGAAAAGTGGATATTGGCAAATCGAAGTGGATGAGAGGGATCGGGAGAAGACAGCATTCATCACTCCCGACGGATTGTATGAGTTTAAAGTCCTTCCGTTCGGTTTATGCTCGGCGCCAGCAACATTTCAGAGACTGATGGACACTGTGCTTTCGGGACTTAAGTGGCAAACATGCTTGGTGTATCTTGACGACGTGATAGTGTTTTCGGCTACATTTGAAGAGCATCTACTCCGTTTGCTAGCTGTGTTTCAGGCCATACAATCTGCGGGCCTCACATTAAAACCCGAGAAGTGCCACTTCGGTTACGAGGAGCTGCAGTTCTTAGGCCACGTCGTCAGCCAAGAAGGTGTTCGGCCGGATCCTGAAAAGCTCTCCGCAGTCGCCAAGTTCCCAACACCTACGGACAAAAAGACATTGCGGCGCTTCTTGGGTCTTTGCGCCTATTACCGTCGGTTTATTGCTGGCTTCTCACGAATAGCCTGGCCATTAACTTCACTGACTCGTGACAACGCTGTCTTTCGCTGGGGTGAAGAACAGCAACAAGCTTTCAATGAGCTGAGAAGGCGTCTACAGACACCACCTGTCCTGGCGCACTTTGATGACGACGCCCCTACACTGCTTCATACGGATGCCAGCAACGTGGGCTTAGGTGCTGTGTTAGTGCAGCGCCAGGATGGTGTGGAAAAGGTAATTGCTTACGCCAGCAGGACCCTATCTAAAGCAGAAGCGAACTACTCGGCAACCGAAAAAGAATGCCTTGCAGTGGTATGGGCAGTTATGAAATTCCGCCCTTATTTGTACGCTCGCCCCTTTCAAGTCGTCAGCGACCATCACTCTCTCTGTTGGCTGACGAACTTAAAGGACCCTTCAGGGAGACTCGCGCGTTGGAGCCTTCGATTGCAAGAATTTGACATGGCAGTTATTTACAAA
Organism: Amblyomma maculatum; assembly: GCF_055883805.1. Classification (NCBI taxonomy): domain Eukaryota; kingdom Metazoa; phylum Arthropoda; class Arachnida; order Ixodida; family Ixodidae; genus Amblyomma; species Amblyomma maculatum. The sequence continues at coordinate 259,256,010 of NC_139344.1, forward strand.
TCTGGAAAGAAGCACACAGATGCAGATTGCCTTTCGCGAGCGCCGGTCGAACCATCCACTATGACCGATGAAGACACTGCGTTTTTAGGTGTCATAGATGACGCAACTCTTTCCCAACAGCAGCGAGAGGATCAGGAATTGCTCCCTCTTATTGATTTCTTGGAGAAGCGAACTACGGTTGTTCCGAAGATTTTCGCCCGAGTAATCTCTTCATTTTTTATTCGCAACAACGTCCTTTACAAGAGGAACTTCCGTCCTGGGGGAAACAGTCTTCTGCTCGTCGTCCCATCGGTTCTCCGCACTGAAGTTTTGCAAGCGTGCCACGACGAGCCAACCGCCGGTCACCTAGGCTACACCCGCACGTTGGCTAGAGTACAGCACGGATACTACTGGCCAAAACTGCCGGCGACAGTGAAACGCTATGTACGTACGTGCATTGACTGCCAGCGCCGTAAATCACCCCCTGTAAAACCAGCTGGCCTACTCCACCCTCTTCAAGTGCCAGCGACACCTTTTAAGCAAATTGGCATGGACCTCCTGGGACCATTTCCGACGTCTACAGCCGGGAATAAATGGATAATTGTCGCCACTGATTATCTGACCCGCTACGCGGAGACCAAGGCTCTGCCAAGGGGTACCGCCGCCGAAGCAGCTAGGTTCTTCGTTGAGAACATTGTCCTGAGGCATGGCGCTCCGGCACTTATTATAACTGACCGAGGAACTACATTTACGGCCGAACTTTTGGAAATCGTTCTTCGCCTCAGTGGTACCAGTCACCGTAAAACTACTGCCTATCACCCTCAAACCAATGGGTTGACGGAACGCCTCAATAAGACCCTCGCAGACATGCTTTGCATGTACGTCGACGTAAACCACAAGAATTGGGACGAAATACTTCCCTACGTTACGTTCGCCTACAATACGGCCCGCCAAGACACCACTCGCATGACACCATTCAGCCTCCTTCACGGGCGACCAGTAACAACTATGCTGGATGCAATGTTGCTCCCGAATGCCGACACCGATGATCTCGATCAGGACGCCGAGGAATTCGCTCAGCGTGCAGAGGAAGCTCGCCAACTAGCTCGTGTGCGGATTCAAAATCAGCAGGAGCACGATGCACAACGCTACAATCAGAGACACCGGCATGTAATGTACGAACCTGGCGACAAAGTGTGGGTCTGGACACCTATTCGCCGCCGTGGACTCTCCGAAAAACTATTGCGACGATACTTTGGACCCTATGTTGTTCAGCGACGTTTAACCGACGTCACTTATGAGGTGATCCCAGACGGGGTGTCGACATCAAAGCGACGCCAGCACCAAGCTGACGTCGTCCACGTCGTGCGTATGAAGCCATACCACTCAGCCTGACCTTAACCTCCTACTTCCTTTTTTTTTCACATCGGGACGATGCTTCCTAAGGAGGGGGGCAAATGCCGCATAGAAGACGACGCAAAAGATGACGACTATGGCAACACAAGCGCGAGCTGAAAGAAGAAGGAGGAAGCTTGATCGCAAGACTCGTTCTAGGCCAATAATCAAACCGTCTTATATTTCGACCCTCCTTGGCGTTCTGTCGAGACGTGACAATATATAGTTGTGTCGCGATACATACATGCAGCACTTCATGGTTGATAGTGTCGAAAGCTTTCAAGAAGTCTATGTATAAACCCTATAGCTACATACATTCCATACATTCAACATACATTCCTTCCTCCAGCCTTTAAGATGCATTCCTTTTGTGCTAGAAGTGCAAGGTCTGTTCTAAATCCCTTACAAAAAACTTTGATGGCAGCCTATATTTTTCTTCAAAAGTTGTCATCCGGTTTAAAATGACCTTTTTTAAAGCTTTGGAAAAAGTCAGAAGTATTGATATAGGACGATAATTCCCGATATCGTTTGTATCATCATTTTTGTGGAGTACACTTATTTGAGCTACCTGCATCCTAAAAGGGAATAGAGCTCGTTCAAAAAATAGATTAAATATATGCACTAGACATGGAGCTAGGAGGTGGGCAACATATTTGGTTTTATTCAAATATCTTCAACGTCTTTGGCAGTCAGAAACATCGAACTTGAATTGCATGGAAAATTCGGTTGCTCATTAAAAGTCACGGTGCTGTTAGCGTTTATGAAATATTCATTGAAGCATCTGCAAGAGGTGTTTCGGTTAGCTCTATATTATTTACTTTTATTTTACATACTTTTTCAGGTGCTATTTTATCGTTTAGCATTGAGTTCAGCCTGCGCCAAACTAAGTCCATCCATCCTGCTGCGGGGCAAAATACACTATCTAAATATTCACATCTCTTTTTTTTTATATCTTTATCTAGGTAATTACGGTAGGCTTTAAACTCTAGCAGTATTTTTTTATCTTTACTCTTGATAAACCGGTGGTATAAGTTTTTTCCCGAATTTTTAAAGGAAAGCCGTGCACTAACCCAAGGTTTTCGTATCTTTCTATCCCTTTTTGCTGCGACAAGAGCAAAAGCTTGCTTGTAAATTGGTTTTAATATTTTCAGAAATATGTGATATGCGGTGTTTACATCTTTGGTGAGAAAGACTTCATCCCACAAAGTGTGTGAATAGGTAAATGATCACTCATATCTGATATAAGTACGCCTGCTTTAATCCTGCTTGCATCAATGTTGGTAAGAAAATAAAAATCCAAGAGGATGAACTTGCTGTCACTCTCGTTATTTGTGTTCTGAACGCCATGAGTGTTCATCAAGATAGCAAGTTTAGTTTGTAAAGAAACATTCATTATATTAATATTAATCTGACCATTAATTATAACATTGAGACGGTGCATATTAGTGAATGACAAGAGTGTTTCAGAGGGGCCATCCTTCCATTTGTTGGGCAATAACAGACCCCCTGTATATTGTTTTGTATGTGAACAGATAAATCATCATAATCCTCTGTAAGTGCAGAGAATTCTTCAAGCAGCTCACATTCAAACATTTCCTTCATCAAAATGCACACTCCTCGACCCACCTGTCGAGTGGAGCAATCTAAATATAAATAGTAGGTTTCATACCCACTAAGTTCATACCCACTTTCATACCCACTAGACCATGTCTCGGTTAACATTACAGAATATAGTGACTCACTCATGTCTTCAGAGAGTAGTTCCAGACCTAGTTTTTATTTTTTAGTGATCTTGTATTCAGATTAAAGCATTTGAAAAATTGCAAAAATCTTGCATATATGTTTCTGGAAATCATGTGGCAAAACCATGTTCACGCCCCGATCCCGTGGTCAGACGGTACCTACGGTAGGTTGAAACATCGAAATTTTCCTAAATGTAAGTGCAAGGCCATCATCATGAACTCATCCAATTAAACCCACCCTCTTCCATCCCATTTAAAAAGAAAGAAAACTATTGAGTCATATTGGGAAATTTCCAACTGAAAACAATTGAATTTTCCATTGGGAAATTGGCCCCTATTTGGGCCAATTGGGCAAAGACAAATAGAGTCCAAATGGAGTCATTTGGACTGCTTGGAAGTGCTGTGCCTTGTGCCAACATTTTTCACAATAGAATTGAAATTATGACAATAACATGCTTTTTGTGGAATTCAAATCAAACATGCATCACATAGTATGCTTATGTCAACATGGCACAATGGTAAGCTCAATATTTTATTACCAAACACACTGTTCGTGGTTAGATACCCTATTTGCTGGTGTCTCTAGCTGAAGCCAGTGACAATTGTCTGTTCAGTGAATTTCATTTATTCTTGTCTTCAGGGATTGTGGAAATGATGAGAACAGTTCAACGTTAACCTGCTGATATCTTTATTTACGAGTTAAATGATCCAATTCAAGGAAATTGTCGCTTTCCAATTAGGCTTTCCGATTGGAAAATTTCCAATTGCATGTCTTAGTAAGAATCATTTGGAGTATAGCATAGAGACCATTTGGAATCTGGGCTCCAGTTGGAAATAAAAATTCCAATTGGGATATGACAGACTGACCAACTAGGCTTTAAGACTCCAATTGGGAATGCAAATCTCAATTGGAAAGCCAAATGGAATATGAAAGATTGCCCATCTGGAACTGAAATTCCAAATGGGACAGCAAACTGCACTTGGAAATTAATTTCGAATTTCAACTACGCCAGTAGGTATTTGAGCGTCCAATGAATGAGACTAATTAAAATTCGAAAATATATTTGGATTTCCCTCTTTTCCCATTGGTTCCACTTGGACCATTTGGAAAACTCAAAATTTTCCAGTTTTTTTCCACTGGGATTGATACAGGACAGCGCGTCCATACCAGTGGTGGTACACTAGGTGCCGCATCTCGAACAAGTCTGGCAACCCCTATTGCAGTACTGCGGGGATGTCCTGAGGCATTAGGCTGCTACACATTCCAACTATGATTGCCCATCCTTAGTCGAAATTCCAGCTTGAATATTATCCAGCTTTGCGGGCGAACTAGCAGACTCTTTTGCCCCAGCTTTGATGCTCGGGGAGCTTTAATGAGGTAGATTAAAGCTATATATAGCTTTAATCTACCGCCTTGACGTTGGAAAGCAAAGTTTGTACTGTTTAGTTACTTTGTTAATTATATTCAAATAACTTTTAAATGCATTGAATTTTTAGGCAACACTTTTATTTGAAAGCATCATAGAAACAACACACAGTTCAACGACAGTTCAACGCTTTTCTCTTAATCATCTTTATTTCCTTTGATGAAAAAGGTCATAGAAAATTCATATGACTGGTCTGCTCCTGAGTGAACACCTCTGGCCAGCTGCAAGATGCTAGGGTGAACACAATATGAAGCCTATTTCATTTTTAGTCTGATTATTCAGACTCTGTGGCATCCACTTCTTGTTCTTTTTTTTTGCAGAAGATATTCATCATCAGTAAATCATTTCTCTCAGTGAACTCTACAGATAACTACACCTTCCTCCTGCTATTCCTAGAGACTATATGCCACAGTCACCTGCTGCTTACCTTGGCATTATTCACCTATCAGTACAGTATACTGTACTGATAGGTGAACAATGCCAAGGTAAGCAGCGGGTTACTGTGGCATATACTGCACTTTTACTTTGCTCGTTACCAATTGCACTCTTCACAGAAGCTCTCATCTGGTTATCATGGCTGGTTGTAGGCACTCTGGCTGTACCACATTCAGCGGTACAGGCAACCCTCTTCCTCCCTCTCATGAATGCTATAGAATATTAGCCTATTGAGAAGGAATCCTACGCCTAGTCCTTCTTTGTCCTCTAAGCCATGATAACATAGTGTGTGCCCACTCTTTAGCACTGTATACGCTGCATCTGTCTTCCTAACTTTGCTAAACCCCATGATAATCCTTTTAGTCAACGCTAGTTCCTTGAACAGCCATTGCTAGATTAGCCTCACTAGATAATGTTCTAACATGAATTTTCTGAGATTCAGTTTCCAATGTTGCCTTATCTAGAGTCAGAGATTCTTAGCAGGTCTGACTAGACATGTAGTGCCAGCTTCATACAGTGGCTGCTCCGCCACGAGCCCAGCACTGGCTGTCATCACTTTTGTGAAGTGGCGGTGGGCTGCTCTCATTTGCTTGCTGCTTGCTTGCATGTCTCAAACAAAATCTGGCAGGCATTGTGGAATAGAGTGATAATTGGATGAGCGTGGTATTAATTTTAGGGGTGGGCTTGATTTTGCCTTGTGAAACCCGATTTCCCCTCCTACCAAAATTAGGCACACTACCATTGTCTAGGAAGTGAATCACAGGAGGCCTCTAGGCAAATATCATGAAAAAAGAAACCAGTAATGAGTGTTTTAAATCTCTGTTTCACCCTGCCTGCAGTTTTCTTTTATGCATGGACTGTGTTACATTGTTAAACGCTTTGCAGCACTCTTAACCATGGAGTGCAGTAGTATAGCAAGCTTCATTGGTTGCTCTGGGTGACTCAAAATATGTCTGTGCTTTATTCTACCTCTTTACCTCTCCAAGTTATGCACAGCGGCATAGCACATTGTGCCTTTGACTCATTCCTAAATGCTCTGTTAAACAGCTACTTTATTTTTACAATATGCTGATGTACTTTTGAATTTGCTTGCAAATATACTTCACTACAACATCTCTGCACAACCCTGTCAGTCATGCCTGATGCTGCTCTTCTACTAAAAAAAATTAAACGCCGTGAACCACGACAAGTCCTACTGCTGGTTGCAGATTCTGTTATAATACTTTCAAAAGACAGTTATCTTTTTCACTTTTTTTTTTTTCTGGCCTTAGTATTTTCTTTTTTTTTTTTCTACTTTAACAGTGGAAGAAGAGTGGTATGAGAGGTTTTAGATCCTGATAGACTCCATATAGGGCATCTATTAAAGCATGTAGGTGTGTGTGTACTGGGCATCGTCATGGACGGCAAGCATCCACGCTTAGCTGTGCGTGGCATCGCTATGTCCGGGGAAAGGGGATCCTGATGATGTAACAGACTCTGAGTGTTCGGACTTTGAAGGCCCCTCGAGAGAGGCAGCACACCACTTGTACCCCTCTTCCTGTAGACAGCACTTCTGCGCTGGCCTGACTGGAAAAAATTGGCAGTCACTTCTTCCTATCCTCCTCTCCATCTTTCACTTACCTGTTTTCTCTTTCAAATCTTTCCTGTCTCCTCCTCCCTTCTTGGTTTTTTCCCTCTTTCCTGTTGGCAAAGTTTAACCTTGTCACCTTGTGTAATGTAACTACTCAGAGTTATCCCATATTTGGTTATAGCGGTCATGTACAGCTGGCATGAGCCAGACTTGCAAGTTCCTGTTCCGTCCCCTTGCTGAGCTCCATGGTGGGTGGCTGGCACCATGGCTGAACATTTTATATTTTTTGGATTCATATTTCTACCAAAAAAATTGCCATATACATTTTATATTTTTTGGATTCATATTTCTACCAAAAAAATTGCCATAATGAAAAATGGTGCAGATCGGTGCAACCACCAAATTGTTTCGGAAAACCAAATAAATTTCCTCAAATTTCGTGTGATCCAATGTGAAAGCGCAGTTAACCAGTCCGGACAGTATCGCGCTCATTGTGTTCAGATGTCTCACAGATGCCATAGGATCAGAATATCAAGCATTAAAACTTGCCAGTGGGGACCACCTGCTCAAAGTATATGACAAGACTCAGTACACAAACCCACAAAATTTTTGTCATTTGGGAAGATTCTAGCGAGTGTGTATGCCCATCAATCTTTAAGCACAGTCAAAGGCGTGATATCCGAAAGTCATTTTTTGAACTTAACTGAAGGTGAAACACAAGACGGACTTAAAGGCCCACTGTCCACCCTCCGGTCGAAAATATTTTCTTCCCCGGTGACTGTGAGACTTCGCCCCTAGAACGCAAGGCCGCAAAGTGTTTTTTCAAAGAGTAACTAATAACGCAGTTACAGCCACCGCAATCACCCGATTTTGTCATGCTTCTCTCCTTCCGTTCCCTCGCGAAGGTTTTTCACTCTCCTGCCGAGGTCGTCTAGCCTCCGCAAGACAAATTGCGTTTGGCGGGAGGTGGGCGTGGCACTCTGCGAGCGCGAAAAAAAAAAAAAAAACGGCCGAGGGAGCGCGCGCCGCTGGATTCAGTCTGGCCGTGGCGAGGGAAAAGCGCGCAGCGAGCGGTAGACACCCATCCTTCTCCCGTCGGTCAGCGAGACGTACCAATGGACGTCGTTCGCGGTACGTACGTCATTACGGTGGCCCGTCGGGCCAGCGCAGGAAACGGGGAAGCTGGCTTCCCAAAGGAGAGCATGCGTGAGCTTTGAATTGTATTTTCGATGCTTTGCGGCGCGCGTGTCACTGTAGCATTTTGCACAGACTATCTCCGGTACCTGATCGAAACACTGGGCTCCTTTGCTTAAAAAGGCCTTCCCTGGACAGTGGCCCTTTAAGAAGCAAAACATACGCAATGTGTATAGAATCAAGATAAGAAAAGACTGCAAAGAACTACCTACCAAATACTTGTTATTTACATTTGCATTCAGCACACTCCCCGACTAAATCAAAGTAGGACACCTTAAAGTAAACAAGTGGTTGAAGTGCCAAAAATTCTGCTGTGGCTCACAAAGCTGCCATAGCCCACCAGACTTTGTGTCAAGTGTCCATCCTATATTCACCAGTCTGAGGAATGCAGCACAGTGCCATATTGTGCAAAACTGTCATGGAGACCATGCCACACACTTGAGGTATTGTTCAGAATGGAAAAAAGAGAACATAACTTTCCACAAGGCAGGAGAGTGGGTAGCAGAAAGTACTTTGGCTGCAGCAGTGGTTTCATAGCTTTCAGGGAGCCGGGAAATGTCACTGTAAGCACTGTGAGTGTCATCAGTACTATAACCTCCATTTCTATAGAGTCATATTGTCATGGTATCGAACAAAGTGAACTTTCTTTGGGAATCAGTGTCTCAGATTGACAGGTTAGACTAGTACAGACATTTTCTGGAAGAAACCTCCTGCACTTCTCATTTTGTGCCTTGTGTACACATCACAGGTGCTGAGAGTCCCACGCAAGCGCATCTGACACTTGGCCTGTGGGTGCTGGTCGGTGTGTTCACCTTCATTGTGCTTGAGCTAGTCTTCTCAAGCACGAGCTCCGAGACGGAACAAACCTTTTCCCACTCTGACGTCAACCAGAATGGTGTTGTCAAGCTGGTTGCACCTCTGCAAAACCTGAACACCATTCATGTGAGCATCCTGCCTCGGCCACACTGCTTACATATGTGCTGGAGCAGAGCAGTGAAGGGTTTTCCATGCTCTTCTTCCGTATCTGTCAAGATATGTGGGAACTCGAAAGTCAAATTATTGTACACAGCAAACTGTTCTGTCACTCGACTTTGCTGAATCAGCAGGGTCAATGCAGACAGAACTCTTGTCTGAAGAACAGCACCTCACTTGCCACTGATTGTCTCAGGAGTGGATCATAATTTGTGCCTAAAAACATTCAAAATCACTCACAGGCATTTGCTGCAGAAATTGTGCTGTGCTTTTTATTTTTTATCCTTTATGGCATAATGAGCTGCATCACAACAGCTTCAAAGTGACATGCTACTGATTTCATGCTGTCACAAGATATGGCATGAGGAGTGTGTAGATTCCAGATTTGTGCTTACATGCTAAATATATATGTTAGGCATGCACGTGCATGCATAATCATGTGGTATTCACCTGCAACAGCTAAATTACTTATCATTCAATTCCTTCTTCCATGCTACTTTGGCTTTATCAACTGGACGATCGCTGCGACATGCAAGGTGTGTTAAGGTCGCGTGAGGCATGAAAAAAGACACAAAAACACTGCAATATAATAATTGTAAAACACAGTTTCAATTCACTACAATGCTTAAGTCAACCTGCTTCAAGAGCTGGGAAAACAACAGGTGACATATCAGTGGTTGTTTCAAAAGGAAAGGAACGGCAAAAAAAGGTTGGTGGTAAAAGATGTCTGATTTCTTACAGGATAATTTAATGGTTACTTAGGGGTTGGATTTCGTGCTCTTTATTTCCTGAAATTGTAACAGGCTTTTCCGCGTTTATTTTAGAATTTTTTTTTTTTCCATGAACATTATGACTTTCCACAGCCCCTTTTTTTTTTTGCAATACAATTTACAACTCTTGTGCAGTGTACAGTCACTAGAGTATATTTTGGCAATATTTTCAGTAGATTTACCTCATTTATTTATTTATATAGCTGTAGTAAAATGTGATGTTGGGCTAGTCGGTTCATGTCGTAAGGAAATACAAAACTGCGCAAAAAAGACGGGACAAGAAGAACAGAGAGGCACACACGAAGCACAGAACTTCCAACTGAATTTATTTTTAAGAATCAAGGCACTTATAAAGGCGCTAAACAAGATAATACAAGGATCAAGACGCAAAAACTGCGTAGGTCAGGAACACCGCGTACACGAGTGGTTTAGGGCTGATGAGAAGGAATGATATGGCCATCTAAGAACTGTATCTCCTTGTTTGAAAGTGATAAAGAAGGTGAGCTGACGCAACTCCCGCCCTTTTTGGAAATTAAAAAGGCCTCGATAACTTCTCTTTCTGTTTTTGTTCTAGCTTTTGATAGGAATTTTGCCCGCTCGAGGTAAGGCACACAGCTTTTGCTGTCGCAGCTCTTGCAATGTATGGGTAGGTTACTGCCCGTGCCTGTACGCAGGGATCGTCTGTGCTCCAGGGCGCGCTCATTGAAACAACGTCCAGTTTGTCCTATGTAGGACCGCCCGCACGATAGTGGTATCTCATAGATGACACCTGAGATGCATTTGGTGAACTTGTACTGGTGGTTGATCTTGCATGTGTTCGGATCCCTTTTTTCTTTTTGTTTTGTCAACAGTGGACAGACTTTTTTCAGTTTGCAGGGCGCCGAAAAAATAACACGGATCCCATACCTTTGTGCTATCTTCTTGATGTTATGGGAAAGGCAATGAATATATGGCATAACAAAAGGCGGATTTTCAACGGAGCGTTGCTCTTTTTTCTCCGAAGTTTTTAGCCTTTGCAGCAGGCTTTCGCAAGTGCTGAGAATAAAATGATGAGGGTAGCCAGCAGACAAAAGTCGCTCAATTTGACATTGAAAACTAGATGACATGGAATGTTCACAAGACTTCTGTAGAGCAGCAAGACAACTAGACATAATGATGCCACGTTTCACTAGTTTTGAGTGTGCACTCTTGTAAGGAAATAAACTTTTGTTAGATCTTGGGTTATACGCCCAACAAACGTGGTTATCAGAGAACTGTAAGTTTAGGTCTAAAAACTGGATGTGGTTGTCCGTTGTCAATTCGTGAGTGAAATTCAAACCTTGCCCCTCAGAGGAGAAGGTGTTAAGAATATTAGTGACAACACTGTCAGGGTCATTATTTAAAGACTTATCTAAAATCAATAAAAAGTCGTCGACATGGCGGAACACATGTAAAACAGGTTGATTTGAAAGCTGTTTCTGCAAGCGTCTGTCTAAAAAAGCCATAAAAATGTCACACAACACAGGCGCAACAGAGGAGCCGATGCAAATCCCAGATTTCTGGACGCAAAAGCGCCCATCGTGAAAGGTGGCTGTGGATCCTAAATAAAACATCAAAAGTTCCAAAAAATGCTCTGTGCTAATGCCAGCTGTATTATTAAAAGCAATTTCGCCGTGCTCCTCAACACTTTCTCTTACAGCCTTAAACAACCCTTCGTGTGGAATCGAATAGAAAAGGTCCTCTACGTCCACAGAAAAAGCCGTAGAAGCAGAGGGCATTCCTTTCTCCAGAGCCCACACCAGGTCCTTAGAGCTGCGGATAAGGTACGGATCGTGTCCCAAAACATGGTTTAGGTGGTTCTTCAGGAAAGAACCTATGGCATGCTGCCAGGTGTTTCGCTCTGAAATAATGGCACGAAGCGGGCAATCCAGCTTGTGTGTTTTGCCAGTAAAGAAAATTTGCAAGGAATCTCTATCGGCTTTGGAGACCGAATTTGCAACCGCGTCTAGATTCATCTTCTTCAGCAGCTTGACAGCTTTTTTCTTTTGGACTTTGGCGCGGAAATCAACCGGTTTGAAGTTCCACACGAAGGGTTGTTTAAGGCTGTAAGAGAAAGTGTTGAGGAGCACGGCGAAATTGCTTTTAATAATACAGCTGGCATTAGCACAGAGCATTTTTTGGAACTTTTGATGTTTTATTTAGGATCCACAGCCACCTTTCACGATGGGCGCTTTTGCGTCCAGAAATCTGGGATTTGCATCGGCTCCTCTGTTGCGCCTGTGTTGTGTGACATTTTTATGGCTTTTTTAGACAGACGCTTGCAGAAACAGCTTTCAAATCAACCTGTTTTACATGTGTTCCGCTATGTCGACGACTTTTTATTGATTTTAGATAAGTCTTTAAATAATGACCCTGACAGTGTTGTCACTAATATTCTTAACACCTTCTCCTCTGAGGGGCAAGGTTTGAATTTCACTCACGAATTGACAACGGACAACCACATCCAGTTTTTAGACCTAAACTTACAGTTCTCTGATAACCACGTTTGTTGGGCGTATAACTCAAGATCTAACAAAAGTTTATTGCCTTACAAGAGTGCACACTCAAAACTAGTGAAACGTGGCATCATTATGTCTAGTTGTCTTGCTGCTCTACAGAAGTCTTGTGAATATTCCATGTCATCTAGTTTTCAATGTCAGATTGAGTGACTTTTGTCTGCTGGCTACCCTCATCATTTTATTCTCAGCACTTGCGAAAGCCTGCTGCAAAGGCTAAAAACTTCGGGGAAAAAAAAGAGCAACGCTCCGTTGAAAATCCGCCTTTTGTTATGCCATATATTCATTGCCTTTCCCATAACATCAAGAAGATAGCACAAAGGTATGGGATCCGTGTTATTTTTTCGGCGCCCTGCAAACTGAAAAAAGTCTGTCCACTGTTGACAAAACAAAAAGAAAAAAGGGATCCGAACACATGCAAGATCAACCACCAGTACAAGTTCACCAAATGCATATCAGGTGTCTTCTATGACATACCACTATCGTGCGGACGGTCCTACATAGGACAAACTGGACGTTGTTTCAATGAGCGCGCCCTGGAGCACAGACGATCCCTGCGTACAGGCACGGGCAGTAACCTACCCATACATTGCAAGAGCTGCGACAGCAAAAGCTGTGTGCCTTACCTCGAGCGGACAAAATTTCTATCAAAAGCTAGAACAAAAACAGAAAGAGAAGTTATCGAGGCCTTTTTAATTTCCAAAAAGGGCGGGAGTTGCGTCAGCCCACCTTCTTTATCACTTTCAAACAAGGAGATACAGTTCTTAGATGGCCATGTCATTCCTTCTCATCAGCCCTAAACCACTCGTGTACGCGGTGTTCCTGACCTACGCAGTTTTTGCGTCTTGATCCTTGTATTATCTTGTTTAGCGCCTTTATAAGTGCCTTGATTCTTAAAAATAAATTCAGTTGGAAGTTCTGCGCTTCGTGTGTGCCTCTCTGTTCTTCTTGTACCGTCTTTTTTGCGCAGTTTTGTATTTCCTTACGATATAGCTGTACTTGTTGATGGAAATGATATCACCATTAAAAAAAAAACAGTGGGAGTTAAGTGATGGAACCATTTGGCACTAACATAAACTGGTTTATTTGTAAAAACCTGGTTGTCATGTTATTATTGAGCAGTTCTGTGCCTACTGTGCTCTGGGCTGAGCTGACTGCAGAGGTGGAACTGTCACTGAACCGTGATGATAGATATAAAACTTTTTGTGACACTTGTGCATAGTGCTTGGACATGCTGTGGGGAAACCTGCTTAACTAACTAATAGCCTTTAGCGAGTGATGACAAATGAAATGAACAGCACTAGACTAGCAGACAGTGTGTGCTGCGTAGTAATCTCTCCTGGTCTGCAGACGTGTAAGGTAGCAGAGAAATGTACAGGTGGGCTATTTAATCAAACAGTAACACTCTTCCATCACACATGCCCCTGACTTCTGTACACTTCTTCAGCTGGCTCTTTTCTCGTCTCCTGTCTCTCACTGTCCCTATTGAGCTGGACCACAACGAAAATTGTCGAATACAGATTTTTTTTTACATCTATATGCAATTGCAGTACAATAATTTCTTTTTGGTCAGATGTGGCCTATCAACACATCATCCATGTCCTTTCATTAATAGTGTTCTCCCACTGCAATGCAACTCCTCGAAGCCTTCGCTTTCACTTAGGGTCCTCCCTGCCCAGTGGTTCTTTTATCATTCCACTCCTGTAGCTGGCAGCACTCATCCTTCAAGTTCTTGAAAAGCTGTGGCCATTCCACAGGCCTCCTTTGCTTCACAAACAGGCTGGCCTCATTGGAGATAGCTGTAGGACGCTCAGGTGTTTTTTGTTGAGGGTAGCGCTTTTGTGCCGCAATCATTTCTCCTCTGTAGCAAGCCATCCATCCGGTGCCAGCTTTCCAACCGCACTGACAATTCGAACAGTTTTGAAAAATGAGTTCGCCATAAATGTGTGTGTGTTTTCTTTTTGTTTGAACTTAATATCTGAACGCTCTGAGAACGTTTTATTTTTTGCCTCTGTGAGAAAGATTTGGTTGGTTAGGCCAGAAACTAATCAGAGTACAGTAATATGTTTTCAGTAATGCATAGCTGTATTAAGCTTTTTTTACTAAATATATGTTTCATGGTTTCTTATCATCATCATTGGATAACTTGCCTTTTGTGATATGCTTCTAATTAAGTAATTCTAAAAACAAAAAGAAGCTGCATTTGAAGAGCACATTATGAAGCATTAAAACCACCACCACCACCACCACCACCACCACCACCACCACTACCACTACCACTACCACTACCACTACTACTACTACTACTACTACTACTACTACTACTACTACTACTACTACTACTACTATTTATTTCCAAAAGGTCCATGTGTATTAGGCATGTCATGGGGGCAGGAGTGAGTATTGAGTGGAGTGCATGGTGGTGAGCAGAACTAGAGGTGTGCACGGGCCAAAATTTTGAGCCCAAGCCCGGGCCAGGCTCTACGGACCCGAGCCCGGCCCAATTCTCAAAGTGCCTGAGCCTGGTCCGGCCCTGCCCGATGCTCAGATTTAAGACCCAGGCCCAGCCCGGCCTGTCATGCTGCAATTGCAGTTGAAGCTAACATAAGATAGAGAAGATGATAAGATTACCTAAGATCTTTAAATGGTGAGTTCTCGCATTTAAGATGACAAATTTGCTGAATATATAGAGCCAAAGCACATGCGTAGAGTTAACTTATTGTGCAAAAACAAGTTATGCATTGAATTGAGGCAGCTGTGGCGCTAAATAGCCCAAAAGCGGCCCCTCAGTTCAGTCAGTGAAGGCTATCCAAGATCCATTCACGGCGAGGTGGCGGGAAGGAAAGGTGAGACTACTAAGGACACGAGAAAATGCTATGCATTCTAGACGCCTATCGCACTATGGCCATATTCGCGCTTTTGCAAAAATTCCATGTGTTCGTGGTCAGGGTTCCCGGCCCGGTCCGGCCCACCCGAGTCAAATATACCTTAGCCTGGGTCAGGCCCGAGCCCGAGGTAAAGGGCTTCCGAGTGGCCCGAACCCGGCCACGGGCTTTCCCGAGTCCACGCACAGCTCTAAGCAGAACACTGTTTTATTGCCTAATTGTGTAATTCGGCTACTGCTTTACTTTGTCAGCGTATTCACATAGTAGAATTTTGCTTGGATAGCGCCGTTGAACTGCCATTCAGTAAGAAAATGCTTAGCTAACATGGCTGAGGTGATAGTAATGTGAGAGTGTGACCATTGAAAGCCACTACTCTGCTGGCTATGTTTTGAAAGTTAAGCATGTTTATAAAACACAGAAGGTACTTAGGCATGTTCTCTGTGTGTTGGTTTGCACAAGTTGCACACAGAGTGCAAGGGAAAAGTAACCCTTTGTTTTTCATTCATTTTGACTTGTAGGTCACTGGATACCTAAACCTTGTAGCAAATGGCATCGATAACTTCACCCATGGATTGGCTGTGGCTGCCAGCTTTCTTGTTGGCACTAAGGTATGTTATGCCTACTAGTGTGCGACATTCTGGCATTTCAGAAAAAGTGCAATCTGTCAGAAGTAATACAGGATTGGTTTGTCAGCTATGACCCTTGGCTTTTAGTAAATATGGTACATTGTGTGCAAATTGAGAGGAGTACTTTTTAGGGCTTGCTAGCTTACTACATTATTTTGTGTTTGTCTCTTTCTATTTGTCTGCGTTCTAGTGCTGTTTTAAAGTAATGTTCATCCAACAAGCCACTTAGCTTACTACAGTTTATTTAATTGGTACCGTTTTTGTTTGTAGACACTGGAATTGCCATGCTTAAAGAATGTAGTAAAAACTGAAGGCTTATAGTGCCAGCAAATAGTGACTAGCCCATTACATAAGGTTACCAGCAAGCCTTGATGGTGCCTGATAGTGAAAACTGCATTGCAGATAGCAAGCACTATGTACCAAAATGCTGTGTCATAGTTGCAGTTTAACATGCGAGCAGTTTTATTAGTCTTTTAAACTTGACACATTGAGCCAAAAATCAGTCAGGCTACAGGGTTTGCTGTTCAGCCAAACAGTGGGGTGCGTACAGTACTCCTAACACTCCAAACATGCATAAGGGTGAGGGCAAAATTTTTCACCCTTCTGCATTTTGAAGCATGAGAAATGCAATACCAGATGAACCACCAGCAACCCTGGTATCCTAGAAGCTCTTCACTAAAGAAAATCAGTGAAGTCAATATACTAGCTAAATATTACAGTGTGCTGGGTAAATTGGTTTGAAAACTTTAATCAATGCTGAGTCCTAATATAATTTCATTCTACCTGAACAACACGTCTCCAATGAGATCCAATATTCAAGGCATATGTCATTGTATAATAATGGGTGTTAGAGATGCAGCAAGTGGCAAAGGAGCAGCCAATCACTCGCAGTCACAAGCAAAGCTTTACTTGGAAACAGGTGCACATTGTGTGATGTCTTCTGTATTCATTTAAAAACTGATTCTAATTAAGGACTCCTGTAGCACGTTTTTATGAAAATTGAGTTTGACCAGCTTTTTAGCCTTTTAATCTATGTAACTGACAGCTGGCTGAATTTGCCAGTACTCCAAACCTATGTCAGGAAGTTCTTAGTTTATCACCAGTCATATACAATTAAACCTCGCTGTTACGGATTAAAGAAAGATACGGAAAAGAAATATATTATCCAGGAAAACGTATGACTCTAAATGCGGGATTTTGAAAAATATTTTAATGAGGTACGAAGGTTTTTAGCATTGGCACTTTCCCTACATAAAAATGTCTATTAGCATTTCTTGGCATAAGATATAAAGAGCATCTCTTTTAGTTATTCACAGATTCCGGTCTGTACCTGCGTTGCCCTTAGTGCGGAAGAGATTTAGCATCACATCCAGTCTGTTGATGGCAATGGTGATACGGGATCATTTCCTCGTTTCTGGATGCATTGCCGCCCCCCCCCCCCCCCCCCCCCCTGCACCAGTGCACTGTGGAAAAGCTGTTGCGGTGGCCGACTGTGGCCGCGTTTTTGCCTTTCAGGTTGCTTTCCTCACACTTGACCTGCTCATATGTAAGCATAGAGTCATTCTCAAACGCTTCACCTCCTTGCCCCTTCTAACACTGTGAAGGAGCCACAGCATTTCTCCTCTTCATGTAGCGTCTTTGCGGGAACGGTCCTCTAACTCCTCTCGTGTTATCTTTGCCCCCTTGTGGCGCTAGAGAGAAGCCATCGCAATGGGTGAGCGCCGCAGCTCTCCAGTTTATGTTGCGTGCTCCCGGGAAACGTATCAATGAGATTCTACTATACGTAGTTCAGTATTTGTCACAAAAGATGTGGTTTCACTTGCAGTACCATTATTAGTGAGTAGTCAGAGTGCAGGAAATGGAATGCCAATTAGTACTGCTCTTGTGTTGTAATGCATTTCAAATGGCAGGTCTTATATGGATATGCAAATGCAGGTGTTTACATAAAAAAATATTGTAAGGAGTTGAAGAAAAGGGAGGAGACCAGTTATATTGTAAAATTAATGCATTTCACGTGCTCATGTTTATTTTTACATGAGTTTAAAAAATATTCTGCAGATCCTCAGAACCTAAATTGTAGTAGTGTCCAGAAAAATCTCTGTTTCCTCCCTGGTTCAGTTCAAAAAACAGTAACAAGCTTTCTGCTCCTAGAATATTAATGATAATAAAACACAAACCAGAGAGTCCCAACTACATGATGGTGTGCAAAGCAAGGCATTTTTCATAGTTCACTATAGCTTGCTGGGTGTTGAGCTAAGAATTACATCATGTGCAGTTTGCCTTATTCATTTGTAACTATATATCTGCTTTGCAGATGGGAATGGTAACTACGTTGGCCATTCTCATACACGAAATCCCCCACGAAGTGGGCGACTTTGCCATACTCTTAAAATCTGGTTTCAATCGTTGGGATGCTGCCAAAGCTCAAGTTCTTACAGCAGCTGTGGGAGTAGCTGGTGCAGTCACAGCTCTGTCTGCAGACTCGCTTGAGAATGTGGGTGAGTGATCCACTTGCTTTTGTGCATTTGGTTGCTTTCTCAACACTCAGTTAGTGTGATGTGTGTGAGTGATGAAAATTGAAGCTGATGCCTATTGTGGCATTAATGCTGTAAGCTACTTTGAACACAGTGAAATCTGTAATTCATAACTGCCATGCAGAGGCGGGCACTTTCATAAGGTTGCCCACAGATCAAACGAGCCATTTCGTCTCCTTAGGCGTTTTAGCAACAAAACGACATCTGCGCAACTATAGCCTTCAATGGCAGATAAAAAAAGGATCCTTAGAGCAGTATTTATAGGCACACAGTACCAGGAACCCTAATAGAGAGGTGAGCAGCTTCATAAGGTTTCAATCTAACCTCATTAGGTTGCCCTCCTCTACTGCCATGTACCCCCCTGAGGTGGCTTTAATAATTTGGTTGCTGATCCTAAGGTCATGGAGGCAGTCCTGGTCATGGCAGCCATATTTCGATGGAGGTGAAATACAAAATGTGACTGTAGATTTGGTGTGGTTTGGCCAAATGCAAATTAATTGTGGTAGCGTTTCACTTCGCTTCCGGGCCACATATACTCATTAGCACCCAGTTATAACCTGCCATGCTGTGTGAAAGACCTCCCGACACATTGATATAAAGCCCCACTTTAACCACACTGTACGAACGCGTTTGCATGGCTTAGGAGGAGCCTGTCTGACTTTGGATCCAAGGGTTCCTAGTGGGTTCGATTGTCATCTCAAAAGTGCTGTCAAATCTGGTGGCTCCTGCCAGCAGCTTCAGACAGACAGATGTCAGCAAGATGAGTGCATAGGAGCTGGTACAGTGGCTTTGATTCTCATCTTGAGAGTGCTGCCTAAGTTGGCAACAGCGAAATCGTTCAGTGGGGCCTCTAGCACTAGTACACTGAAATGCTTGGGTGCTTTACAATGCTAGTGCATGTTATGGGACCCCAGGTTATCTGAACCAACATGGACCCCTCCAATATGGCATCCCTCATGAACCCCCGTGTCGATTCGAGACATTAAGCCCCAAATGCACAATTCATCACCGCTGTGTCAGGCACAGTACAAGATGATTCTTTAGACTGTGACAGGTGGCCCATGCACTTTCAATGACCTGAACACTTTTCGCCACAATAAATGTAACTCAACTCCCAAAGATATTTTCTTTTATTAATAAGAAACAGTATAATTCAGCTTTATTGCAGTTTTTGGTGGTGGTTTAGGGCATAGAGTTTGGCCATTGTTTGGTGTTACATGGTTGTAGCCTACAGCTTGGTTTTACTATACCAAGTTTCTCAGTTAAATGTAATGAAGTTCTTGAAAAAGACTTACTGTCTGAGGCAAGTAAAACAAGCTAATTACTGCTGAGAGTCATGTGGCCTAGTGTGATTTTTTGCGTGTGGAAAAAGACTTACTGTCTGAGGCAAGTAAAACAAGCTAATTACTGCTGAGAGTCATGTGGCCTAGTGTGATTTTTTGCGTGTGTATGTGCAAAACTAAGTAAAGTCTATTTGTAACTCACTATTGGCCTCAGGAAAAGAGTGTCAGTGTGAAAGCTGTAGGCCACTTTTAAAAATTACTGACCAAAATGTTTGTAACAAGGTTAGTAGTGCTGCTTGAGTACCCCAAGACACATTGTCGGAGAATAAGCGTTCTGAACATCTTCAGAACGCTGTAGGCTAGCGATAAGTGAGATGGGTGAGCATGCTACCATGGCTTTTCTTTCTTTGTCGGTGCTAATAACCATTAACTGTCAGAGATGTGCACTCCACAGACATGTCAGCAGCAGCTGCTGGCATATGCCCTGTGCTCA
Organism: Amblyomma maculatum; assembly: GCF_055883805.1. Taxonomy (NCBI): domain Eukaryota; kingdom Metazoa; phylum Arthropoda; class Arachnida; order Ixodida; family Ixodidae; genus Amblyomma; species Amblyomma maculatum. The sequence goes on from NC_139344.1 coordinate 259,275,849, forward strand.
GTACAAACACAAAGAAAGCCCTGTTGAGGACAGTGTTGAGGACTGCTATCGAGCGATAGGTTTCATATTTTGCGTGCTTTCTTTAGAGCCATAAAAAAAAAAAAAAAAAAAAGGAAAAGAGAAACAAGAAGCGGGAGGGGGGGTGTACATAAATGGTACCTTGCAAACATTTCAGCTTGCTGTTTTTCAGTGCGACTTCCAGATCACACTTCCAGTCCAGATCACCCTTTTTCCTGAAGCCAAAATTTAAGATGTTAGTTTAGTCTTTACTATATTCTCAAGTTTGCATTGCAAGAAAAAAAAATGTGGGGGTTTGAGCATAACTTGAACCCTGTGTTTTGAGTGAAAGCTGTGTTAATCATGGTTGTGACTGATTTGATGGTTTTTATTAGGGGAACGCTCAAGCGTCGCCTTGAGAGTAGCCGCGATAGCCCCTGTAACACCATCTTTTCAATCCGCATCTTTTCTTTTATTTTTTCATTAAACTAAGGCTTTGGGGAAAGGAAGGCGCAGTATACTTTTGGGTGGACACCTACACTTAATCAGGTCAACGTCACAGCACCTTTTTGAAGGTCAAGGGACTGGGCAGACAGCGTAGTGAAGCTTTTGCTTAAAAAAAAAGCAGTGCCATTTAGTAGAACTTAGCCACTTTCATTCACATGAAGCTTTTCTCCATGTGAATGAAAGTGGCTAAGTTCTACTGACCTTCGGTTGCGAGTCAAACATGCTACTCCTATGCTGCTGAGGTATGTTTGTTCAACTTGGTTAAAAAGCAATATTTTATGGCAACAAATGTGCTGATGACTGCTGCAATATGCACCAGAGGACCCTCAAGCAACCACATAGATCCTTTAATGCTGTTGCGTCATGCTCTTGAGGTGAATTCTTGTCCAAGTTTTTTCCTTCTGTAGCCCTGTTCTCACGGTGTGGATGATGCTCTTATCAAATCTGGATCTGCCAAGTGAAAAAGATGAAAATTGGATGGTGGCAAGTCTGGAGTGTAATGAGGATGCAGAAGTACAGTACACACAAATTTGGCAATCAATTCTGTTTGCAGACTGGCATCAGCGCAGGCATCATTGTCAGTGTTGGCCCCATAAGGGATGAAAATGAAAGCTGGTACACAGTAGGCATGCATGCCCTTGTTTATCAGTGGCGCTAAGCCACACATATTGACAGAGATTGCACTGAAAAGTTATATAAATTTGAATTAAGTGTTTGAGGAAAAGAAAATGAGGGGCATTACTTTATGTACACTTCTCGTTCTAAATAATACACATACCTAACCTAAGGTAAGAGACGAGAGTTGATAGTGTTCACATATTTTTCAGACATGTCCACATCCTGGATACTGCCTTTTACCTCAGGAGGCTTTTTGAACATAGCACTCGTCAGTGTATTGCCAGACCTCCTCAAAGAAGAGGACCCATGGTGAGTGATAATGCCCACACATTCTGAAGCTGCAAAGCACCTAGGTTTAGGAAGAGCTCACTAGGTTGTAGCTGTGCCGCAGGGCAGTTGCAAAATGCAAACACTGTCTGCAAAAAAATGTTACAGGAGGCACTTAAGACCCCTTAAGAGTGATAAAATGAAAGCTTTTGGAGCTAGTTCTACTGTAGTGTTTATTTGACAGAACCCTGCTGATGACACAGGGCAGGAGAATGACTTCTCCGGTGCCGGATTCGAGGTCAGTAGCTCCGCTCAGCGCAGATGGCATGCGCTTGTTGCACTGCTTGGTCGTCAGAGCTGTTGGTGGTCAACAAGGCGGCTGTGGCTGGCCACGTTCCGTCTCAGAGATAGGGGTGAAGCCGAAGATGTAGCTAGCGTCAGTGCCGGTGGTGGTCAACACGCAGCTGTGGCTGGTCATGTTCCCTCCCAGAGATGGGGGTGAAGCCGAAGATGTAGCTAGCTTCATCTTCGGCTTTGCCCCCATTTTTGGCAAGGAACGTGGCCAGCCACAGCCGCGTGTTGACCACCACCGGCTCTGACGACCAAGCAGCGTAACAAGCTCATGCCATCGGCATTGAGTGGAGCTAACGCTAGCTACATCTTCCAGACACCCTCTCATACCTTGCGCAGAGGAACAGTAGCAACCTCTACATTGCCATGGAGACTGTAGGAACGTTAGACAAGGAGAACTAAGATATGTTTGTCACGTGCCTGGCGTGTCATAGTAGGTTAGAGCGCTCGGCTGGGGATCGGAAGAGGAAGGGTTTCATTCCTGCTGGAGGACGATTCTTTTCTTAAAAGGTAAATGAGAAGACACTTTTAGCACATGCCACATATGAGCCAAGAAAGGCTTTCACCTTAAAAGCTTCCAAAGTTGGAAGTGGGTTGTGGTGTATGGAAAACAGTAATGATCAATAAGATTTAAGTGGGTGCAGTCATACAGATAATGTTTTGCTATCATTGCATGGGCAAGTGCACCTGGTATCTTTTTGCAATACATTGTTTTTTGCCAGGTTCTAAGCTATGAAGGAATAAAGTGGTGCAAACATCCAATTTTGCTTACTGCATTTATGCTTTAGAATTAAGTTAAACCCTGATATAACAAAACCGGTAAAATCTGCAGTTTACCCCTGAAAAAACTGAAATTTTGCAACATCAAATTTGTCTTCTGGCATGCAGAGGAGCCTCCAAAACACTCCACAGGTAATTCACAGGGAAGGTCTGTAACTATGCTGAAAGTGAACGTTATGTGAGTGATGGGGACGATGCACCCATATATAGTTTTGGTTTCACCATCGTCGCCCTTCTGAGCTGAGAGTCCCCGTTCACGTCGCTGGTTTGATGGCGCATTTGTGTGCATAGAAGAGAGCCAGGGAAATGAAGGCTTTCCCGCCTCACTTTCGTCACATCGGTGATAGCAAGAACAGTGCCCATGATCACACCAGATGAAACCATGTCCTCACTACATATGATCATTTTTCACCACAAGTGCACGTGCTTTTGGCGTCTGAGTGGGAAGCGAGATTGCCAGGCGAGTGTGTGTGCCGGCCCTTCCAGTCCTTTGTGGAAAAAAATAAGGGGGACACTTAAGCTCCACCTTATGCAATACCAGCATTTGGTCCTCTAGGGTGCACTTCCGCATTGAGAAATCGACATAAATGTGAAGTTTGCACACTGCAAAAGCAGCTTTAAAATTTAGAATGCGGGAGCACCATCCGTCTTGGCGACAAAGTATCAGATCTCAGTGGAGGGAGGGTGACCCTCTGGTGCCGCTAACTCATCCTTGAAACCCTCTTGAATTAGGCTACTGCTTTTCAGTAGATTGAACCCTATCTGCTATTGCATAAAAATGGACGAGGTAATCGCAGCACGCTTTTCTTTGAGCATAGGCTACATGCCGTATTCGGCACTAGCTAGGGTAATATTGTGAGAGCTGTGTCTAGTCTTGCCAACTGTGAGTTGCACAGACGTTAGTGCTGCCCGACACTAAGTTTTCATGAACCTCGCCCTTGCTATCCTAGATAGTGAAGCAGGTGGAGTGCTTGACTGTCACCTCCACTTACATCTACCATGCACTCTTCCTTTGCCTTCTAGGCTGTCTTAAGCCAGCAACAAAATTTCACTACATTGAAATTGTGGTAAAATTTACTTCATTATGCTGAAGCTAAAATGGGTGATGTTCTATCATTGTAGAAACCAAAATGATTCGTTACACCAATGACTTTCTCACACGTAGTCAAAAGGAGGAAGCAGTGTGTCGATAGTGGCAACAGTAGCCTTTACACTGCCTTCTTGTAGCAGAAATTGTCTGTGAGACAATAGGCTACTAATGCATGTTAAGTCTGTTGTCCTTTAATGTTGGCCATTCCAGTTGGGACTGTGGGGCTGTAAAGAGCTAATCTGGCACGGCTTCACAGCCTCTGTAGTTGCAAGCTCATGTTTACATACTTTGTTTGGTACTTTGGCACACAAATTCCTCCTGCTGAAACTGCAGAAGGGCACCTGGTCAGTTCTCAAGTTGACAGTACTGCTCCTTTACAGGGAATCAAGCAAGCAGCTTGGATGTGTGTGCTGTGGGATTGCTGTGATGGCAGCTATGCAAGCGTTCCTGGAATAATCTCCAGACCCACATGAACCATGGTGCCCAGAAACTAGTCACCGAGCCAGTCATGGACCAAGTCACTTCTTGCAAGAAGAGTTTTATTCTTGTCACAAAGTACTATAATACATATTCTAGAGACCTAAACTGTGGTGTTTACTTTGGTAGCCTTCTGAGCTCATGAGCGAGCCAAAGGGCTACTGAAAGCAGCGTGACTGCACCTGCCTGATGTGATGATGCAAGGGACACTGGCACGTAAGTTAGCAGCGTGGACACACCCAGTGTAGCCTGCAATGCAATGCCAAACATCGTCAACATGTTCCTAATAATGGACTACAGGCAATAAATCCACATATATGCTGCAACAACAATGCTAATGTGACGAAGGAATAGGCAAGGTAACCTTTTTGTCTCACAATTTAAAGATACCTCAAATTCCCTCTCAGTACAGAGTGAAAAATTGAAAACTGTTAGTGGATGCCCTCTTTGACAAGTCAGTTTGAAAATTCATCCTTGTACCCAATTTAGTCTATGCTATTATTGCATAGCAGTACGTTTCTATGCAATATCTTTCCAAAAAGCAGGTTTCACATTATGCTCGTAAAAAAATCTAGACAACTGGGCTGTCACGCTAGCTGCAAGGCATACATGGCTTTCAAGGACTGCACTATTTTTACCTGCATCCAAGCAGCAGCAAGGAGACAGTGGAGTGCCATCTTTGCCCGAGGAGGCAGCGGCTGTTTCTGGCCCCAGAGCCAAAGACCAGTGACGACGATCACCACGCTTTCACCCTGTCAGAGGATACATTCGGACAAGCTTTAACCACATGCGGCCATTCACCTCTCTTTGAAAAGCTACTCTATCCGTGGTAAAAAGTGTGTGTGCCATTTTCACTTCGTTAATTACTTAAACTCCTGCAGAGTTTCCATATAATTTCACATAGGGTGGCTAAACACTTTATTAGAGAAAAGCTGTCCAATGATCTACATAGTGTTCTGGCATAACTATCAGTTTCAGTACAACTCCTGTAGGCTTGAAAAGTACTAAATAAATCAGTTTCTTAGCTTCTAGCATATTACATACATAGCATTTGGACCGTTTTTTTCTTATCCTAAATAACTCTGAATGGGTGCTTTCATGTGCACTGACGTCGCACAGTACATGGGCACCTTGTGTTTCGCCTCCAACGAAGGTGGCCGCATAGCAATGCAGGCAGAATGCAAGACGTCTGTGGCAACTATTGCAGCTGTGATTGAACTGGCACTATCAGAATTTGTAGTCTAGTGCCTTAACCTCTGACACTGCGCCAGGGCACAACTCAATAAAGGTTAATTCACTTCGGCAATGAAATCAATTTTAAGGCAGCCTGAAAACTGGCTGCATTTCCAGACCTTGGTGTGACGTACAGAAAATAAATGAATAAGAACCAGTGCATAATTCTCTCTGTCTAGTGTAAGGATGCCGAAGGGTGTCGAGGAAAAGGACAAAAGGAAAAGGACGCTGGAGAGAAGAATGAAGTAAGCCACGCCGCCATCGCGGGAGGGAAAGGCCAATGGCGGCAGCATTCTTTCAACGCGCTCGCCTGCCTTGTATACGCTGCTCCATGGACTCAGAGATTCATTCCGAAATGCTATGGGTGACGATGCACCAGGCTCTAGTCGCGGGCGGGGAAGTATGCTATGACTGAAGAGGTTAGAGCAGCTCGAAATCCCGTTCGTTGCTACTACTTGCGGGAAGTGGATGTGGGTGACTTAAGTGTGTACTGGGAGAGTTGGATGTCCAAGAGTGTGCTGTGAATAAACAATGCAAAAACAAAAGGTCCAGCTAGGCTTTCGCCTTCACATTCTTGAAAAGTTCTAAGCATTCCCTGTAATTTTTATTTTGCGTCAGAGCACTGAATTCCTGAAGTTGAGCAACACAATTCATGGACGTGTCTTGCAAGACTTACTTCGTTTCAAGATATCATTGTTTTCATTGTTCTTGTGCATTTCGTGTTCACAATCCATAATTAAAACATAGCTTTAAAAAAAAAATGAGATCCCTATAGGTGCGGTATACAATGTATGAATAGGATGGAATCTTGTTGATACAATTTTTACGGGATAAAACATTGGTATTATCCGAAAGTGGTATCATCTAAAACAAGCCTCAAAAGGCCGCGAATGAAGCATACTTGGCACAGAACTTGTTACTCTGCTTTGAAGAGCACTTTGCAATATACTTTTTGTTTCACAATGTCCAGAAGAAAGCTACCGTATTTACTCGAATAAAACGCGAGGGGAGAGTTTCAATACTGCCCAGTGGGAAAAAAGAAAACTATGAATGTAACGCGAGATAAGAGCTTGAAAAAGTACCTTTAATAGACATTATGGCCATTGCAGTCTAATCAAAAATGCTCATTCGTCGTCGTCGGAGGCCGAGTTCTTGGAAAGCCAGTCTTCCTTTTCACTCTCGTCCTCCCAGACGATTCGAAGCCTTTGCGGCAAGGCCCACATTTAAAAATCACCTCCCGCTACATTCGCCACTCATGTAAGGTAGATTAGTGACGTCTAGCCGTCGAGCTGCCCCAGAATTTCCGATTCCTTCTGCTATCACAATAGCCTCTTTGAGGCGAGTGTTGTACCGTGCACAGCGCGTTGCCATCATGCGAAATGCGATAACAGAAGTAACCACGCTAATCTACCGTGAAAGATGCAACAAGTGCGTGATCAAGGGGACAATGTGATTCTGAGCCCACGAGAAAAAGCGCAATGTTTTGACTTTGCGTGGATTGGGATTTGGCTTCCGTGGTACCCATGTTGCCAACATAGCATTGTAAAACCACAGAAACCGAAGCAGAGTTGTGGCGGATTCTATGGCTGCACCCCAGCGCTGCTTTAGCTAAACTGTCTTTGGCCAACCAAATTACAGTATTCGATTGTACGCGAGGTTAGACTCTGAGAGCCAAAAATCGTGAAAAAACTTGCGTTAAATTCGAGTAAATACGGTATTCTGAAACTCATAGAAACAAGTGGCAGTTCCATCGCTTAGCTCTGCGCCAAAGCCGCGAAGAGCACCTAAAATTTGGCACTCTGCCAATTTCACCAAGAATGGCAACACTGCAAGAGATCTCGTTAAAAGATAAACACGCACATATGTTACTGGCGTGCAGCATCTTGACAGGCTGCCAAGATCAGCGCTGCAGACTGTGACAGTGCGGGCACAAAACTCTGGCACCCATTATTAAAAAATAATAATAATAAATAAATTCTCAACAACAAAAGTGGAGGGTGGGTCATTAAGCTAGCAAACAGCACTGAAATATCTGCTACGATAACTACTGTTACTGTGGCTACTATCAGCGCTGTTTTTTCATGCCATGTATCGACATGATAGTGACGTCACAGCCACCTCTCGGCTGCTGAAACTGAAACTGGTGAGAAAGAAAATTCAATTATAAATTATTTAGCCGTCGTAAGCTTAAAGTGCGTGCGGATCGATATACAAGAATGACTTGCGCATCATTAACAAGAAGAAAAATACCACCAAAATTTTGTGTCTATAGTCCTTTAAGGTCTCTATGATTTGGCAGCATCAGCAGCACCAAGTAATGCAGCACCGCCATCCTCGTTCTGCCGGTGCCGCGCACACCGTCTGCACTTCTCTCCTCGATTTGCCAAGGTGCAGAACTAGTTCTACATAAGTTCTCGCTCATCGTGCACTCGCTCCAGAGGAGGTGCAGAATAAAGTGCAGCATGGCATACGCGCCGCTTGGCCAAGAGGAGACTGACGCTGCGCATCGTTCTGCAGAGCTTTGTAAAGTCCATCTCTTTCAGAACCCGGACGGTTCGTTGCCAACAGATCCGGGAATGATTGCGTATACAGGGTAGTTGGCTGCATGCTGATGATTAACATCTTGTTGGTGGTGAAGATTCAGGAGTGGTATTAAATGTAGTTGTGACCGCATATGTAGTGCGATACGTGGCCATGATACGGCACCTTCGCATACGTTGTAGCATTTTTTTTAAAGCGCAGCTCTTAGGCACCCGTTCCTGGGTTTCGCATCGCCGCCGGCCTCGTAACCAACTCTGCCCCTTAGCTCAGCCCCCCCTCTTCCTGAGTGGCGCCAACCGCGCGTGTTGTCTGATTGCTGCGCACGCTCTCCCGTTCGCCGCTGCGTATGGTAAGTGTGATAAGTTGCCAGGAGCGCTTGGTTATGGAATTTCTCTTGAAACAAAGCCCTTATTTCTCCCGAAATCAGCAAAACATGCAGAAAATGCAGCCCACTGATTTGCTGACTTCATGTTGGAATGACATTCTCTTTAACACTTGCATTATGTTCAAATGTTAGTCTTGCATAAAAACCATCAAGGCTTGTTCTAACCATCTCAAGCAAGCCAGGATTTCACCAAAAGTGCGTTACTTAATTACTGTTCATAATGAAACAGAAAAGACAATCTGAAGTTCCTGCTAAAATGGGTGGTGGTGGCCACCCATTTCAATACCAAGTAAAAATTTCAGCGTGAAGTTCTGAAGTGAATATGATAAAAGTACGACGTATGGCTTACAACCATTTAGCCACTGCTATATAGAATGCTTTGCGCTACTTGGCTGTGTTTACACCCTTCTCACCGCTTCCAAATATAGGGAACACCATCAATGCCATACGAGTTTTTGGCTGCTGCTCGGCACACGAATTTTCCTGCTTCTTAAAATCATCATTTAAGAGCTGAACCATGTGGAACACCTATATATAGGCACCCTACGCATCTAACTCCGGCACGACGTGCACGCCACTCATGGTGGTGACTGCGTCCCTGTCAGGATGGCGGGAGCAATCCGATGCCTTGGACAGTGCTGTGTGCATCGTCACGAAGCAGCTCTTCACATCCTTCTCGAGCACAAATAGCAAGTAAAAGCATACGGGCTCACACTTCTGTGTTGTAGGGTGCAATAACGTGTACATGAATAAACCTGGAACAAAATTTTACGCATCCCCAAACGCAACATCGGGAGATGAAATGGTGGGAGCGTTAGATTCGGGCTGTTCGTCGCCAAGAGTAAGTTAAGTCTTCGTTTTTACTTCCTGCATCATGCTGTAGAAGAAGGTGCTTATCGTAAGGCAAGTTTCTTCACATTTTTTGTGATGTACTCTAGTGAAAGTGAAGATGTTAGATAAAAGCACCCTATTCTCACTCGTTGCAAGTGCGCAGCGGATCAAGTTGCTTGTTTATTTTTAGTTTTAACAGCAGCAAAGATGATACGAATTGGGTACCTTCGGCGAAATCCACAATATGAGCAACCATTTCGTGGGAATGCCAAATGAAATGAGCAAGTGCGCTAGTCCTACGTCCCGCCCTAGAGAAGAGATCCAGCGCAACTGAGTGGTTCTTCTGAATGCTAGAGCTATCGTGCCTTTATATGTATTCATTTTGGGCTTGTATTCTGGCGTTAAGTGTTGCGACATCGGTGTTGAGTTCCGAGAACACGCAATTGATCTGAAAAGTGAAAATGTATGGACACATGAATACAAGTGTCACGGTTGTACAGCTCGTCTGTGGTGATGGAGCTAGGATCTGGAACGTTCCTCACTGCATATCGCTTGAGTCTTTTAAACATACTATGCTGCCATATTAGGTCCCCTTTCAGAGCCACGCTTCACAAAGTGTTTTTTTGACTGTTCGACAGCCTAATTTAATATATCGTGCTGGCGGTGGTGCTCGCGGAGCATATGTTCGTTTGCCCAGTGCCCTGTCTTCTTTTTTCAGCTAATTTTCGTTAAGCAATTTCTAGGCAAAAGTAGAGACAAGAAATGGCATGATGGTCAAACTGACGATGGTGTTCACTCATTGGATTCAGCTACATCTGATGCAGACTCCCCACAAAGCGGCGGTGACAAAAATGCGCCAGAGGAGAAATTTCTTCACGTACTCTCACCCCTTTCTCCAAAGCACCATATTACATGACAGAGAGTCGCAAAATGTCACTGATCTGCTGCTCCTTTCTATTTCATGTGATGAATACATGCATGACAACTTAAGCGGGGGCTGGGCACTTTTCTGGGCAATTTACGTTTCTCTCCACAACATCCAATGGCAATGCAAGTTGCTACATATTGCAAGACAATATCCACCAAAGAACGTCGAACCTCACATCACGCCGAGTTCTGCAGCACAGCGTGAATGCCCATCAGAACCAGCTGTACTTTGGTGGTTTCAAAGCACTGCAATGAAAAAAAAACTGCATTCCTTCACTGCGGTTGTCCTCTTAGGCTCCTCACAAAATGCAAACTCTGAAATAGCTTTTTGTCGAGGACAAGCTTGTTATATTTTTGTTTTGCTTTATGTGCACAGCAGAACAGCGTTCAGGATATTAAAATTTGTTCTTACTAGTAAGAACATAAAATGATCGATGAAAGATCTATTGGCCGTCACGACTAGTAGTGCGGCGCCAATGCTGCCAAGCTTCAGAAGGCAATATACGTGCGGGATCGCAGAATGCACTTATCAAGCTACAAACTGGAATACCACCAAGTGTGGTGACACGAAATGTGTGGTTCTCCATTTACATTGGAATATACACTGACAAGTGCAGACTGATGCTTTTTCGGCCAATGTATTCTGCTGCTACTTCGGTCTGTCACATGATATGCCGCTTTCACCTTGTGCACATGGCCTGCTTGAAAAAACTTTGTTCCTTTGCTGCTGTTTGCTCCTTAGAAGCATATTAAGCCCCAACAATAGTTCCAATTCCGCCTCTATTACTGGCAGCATGCCGCTAGCACATAACGCCCATTTGGAGGCGCACTGTGGCCATCCTGACTGGAACGAGAAACTAGCCGCCTGGGGCACTAAACATAGCAATCAGCATTTTGGCGGTGGCGGCATCTTGCAGATGCAGGGTGCCTATAGCAGTCATTCAGACATTAGACAGCAGGCTCGCCTGCCATAGTTCACATAACAGTGGAAGCACTGTCTTCAAAACATTTGCCTGATGATGCAATACAGGAAAAAAATAAACCACTGAAAACCAGGAAGATGAGAAAAATAAATATAGACTACCCCTAGTTTCCCATGATCCTACAGTATTATGTGGAATTTTTGGTACAAGTAAAAATGACAATATTATGAAGGAAAAAAAAAGAAATCGTATTTGCCTGCAAACTTCTAATGCGAGGAAGAAGCATTTGTGGGTATCACTCGGAACATGAATGTAATACCCCAGTCACACTGTCATTTTCAAAGGTGATTGAGTCGATAGCCTTCGAGATTTTCAATCGCGATGGAACTCGAAAGAGTTGTGCCGCTGCTACACGGTAAAACTAGAAGGCTGTTGAAATAGTTCTGGTACTTGGTGCCATACTTTTGTGGTGCCACTGTCATTTTCGGTTTTGCTTAAGGAACTAATATCTTTCTATAAATGCAAAATAAAATATAACTGTTACCCATTTTTAGTAACTGCAGGCTTTTAGTTGTTATTAAAGCACAATTTTGTTTTATTTTTAAAGCATTGACATTCATACGGCTGCACTTTTCATTGTGTTTGCTTTTCTCAGCAGCAGACCACACTGAAGCTCGGTACACTCTTTCAGATTCCAAAACTGCGTTGCTAAATTTCGCCACAGGCAGGATCCATGAAACCACATTCCGCATGCTAGAATCGGTTTCTCCTGAACCATCCCACCAAGTGGAGCTGATCTGGGTGCCTGCGCAATCGGGAAATCCTGGCAACGAGGCCGCTAATGTCCGCGCCCGAGGACTTATAAACCGGGCGGCGGCGGACTCGGGCCTGGACGACTCGATAGAAGCGCATGCATCCCTTCAGCGAGCTGACGCAGGCATATCGAGCCGAGCGTCAGCTCTACCCCCACCCCACCCATCCCTTACTATCCATCACCAAATCCTATGGCGCCGCCTGCAGACTCGAACCCTCCCCACGCCCTACCTACTATCCCATATGCACCCAGGTGCCTTCACCCCATCTTGTTCCTTGTGCTTTTATCCCACGCTACACTAACACATATCTGATGGAGTGCCCAGCTGATCCTCCCCCACCGGGCCCGGAGCTCTCCACCTGGGAGGAATGGGAGGCCTTACTGCGCACGACAGACCCCCATTGGCAGAAGACCGCCATCATGCGGGCAGCGGATCTGCTACAGCGAAATGGACGGACATCTAGTGCAGTGAAGCCGTGCCTGGCTCAGGCTTGCAGCCCACACCAGTGGACAATAAAGTTTTCTCTCTCTCTCTCGGCGGCACAGGTTACTGAGGTAGAGTGCGTTGTTTTGTGTTGGGTTTTTTGGCACATAGGCAACTAAGGCCATCATGCGCCAAACACTAGGTTGCTGAGCTTCTTTATGAGTGAAAATGAAAAGTGTTTAGAAAATTACAGCTGATTTAAAATCCCTAACTCTTTAAGAAAACTAAAAACAGATGAAATTTCAACAAGTGGGTTGTCTCCTAAAGTAAACAGGGGTGGAATGGGATGAGTTCATTATAGAATGGAGTAAAATATTTTTTCCTTAACTGTTCAAGTTCTGTGCATGAGATCAAAATGTGGTTCACGGTGAACTCACCTCCACATTTTTCGCATAATGGTTTTTGCTCTTTTCTCAGTAAGAAATTGTGTGTCAAGTGTGTATGTCCAATTCGAAGACTGCACAAAATCACCTCACTGAAGCGTTCCTTCTGTGTACATGATTTCCGTTCTCCTACAACTGGTTTTACTGTGTGTAGCTTATTTTGCTCTTCATTATTCCATTTTTTCTGCCATTTATCTATCAGGCTTCTTTGCACTAACCTGATACAGTCCTTGTAGGGGATTGGTATTTTCTTTGAGCACAAAACTAATGCGCCTTAAAAAAGAGTGATGCTATACTTAAATTATTATGTACACTAATATTTTACCACGTAAATTAAAAGATATGAAATAACAATGCTTGTTTATGTTTTTGTATCCTTAAAGCGCTGTGCACGAGAGTGCACATAGCGCTCCTCGGGACAACACTAGCAACCTTGTGCAACGTTCGAAGGCCTTCAAGACCTGAGCTGTTCCGTTGACTCGATAGACTATCAACTCAATGGCGACTGAAAATGCCAGTGTGGCAACGTTTGAAGGCCTTTGAGTCGATAGAGAATCAGTTCGAGGGCCTTTGAAACGCCCGTGTGAAAGCGGTATAAGACATATCCTCTACACCTTGTGTTAAGAACTGTTTAGGATTGCTTTCACTGTTTTGCACAGTGACGTCTTTAGATAACAACCAGTTATTTGAGCTGTGAACCAAATTCTGGACTGGGTTTCAAATGTATTTCAGACTGTCTATCTGGATAAACTTTGCTGCAGTGTGTGCCTAGGTCAGCCTTCCCTGGAGGCATTCCCGAAATTTTTTTTAAAAACTATGAGAGAAACATCTTTGCGCTCAGTGCAGGTCTGCTTCAGAGCAAAGCACACATATATATGACCAGGGGTAATGAATGAATGATTATTTAACTGTAATTGAATAATTTATTTTTATCTGAAGGGGAAATAATATAATGCGATACTGTAAGCAGTCAGCATCAAAGGAGATACCTGTTTCTAAATTTTCTTAATTGGCAGCATGGTATGAAACAAAGGTTAAAAATATGCATTTGAAGGCTTGCTCAGGTGTCTTTCCAGCATAGTGAAATGAAAACAGCAATCTCTTAACTCCTGTCTAACTCTATAGGTTGCCATTTACCATTCACAGTTATGACTATGATAATTCACTGCTTTTGCAGTGCTGCAGTGTACTGCGCTGTTTTGACGTGGGCCGCTTTTTGCATGTGCTGCTTTATCGCTGCAGTTTTTTGTGTGCTATTTTGATGTATGCTCTTCGTTTATAGCACTATAACATTCACTCTATGCTCAAATTTTAGTTCCAAATTGTAGAATTAAACAGGTTCTTCATTTTTGCTTAGCAGAATTTTAAGTGTTCTGCCGCAAAAACTAAAAGGCTTTTATTTTTGCACAATGCTTTGCTCCTTAATGCAGGTCATGTTGAAGTGGAAAATCAATTCCCAGTCATGCACCTCTGTTTAGCTCCAACCAAGAGTGATCAACAGGAAATTCCTGAACATCTTTCAGTCCCAGGCACCAATATACTGTGCACACCACTGCGCAGTGCCTTTTGAGAGCCTTTACAACAGCTTTTATTACATGGGGCATATTTTCTTCTGGGGTTGGACACATAATACATATACTCCATTTTACAAAAGAGGAAAGGCCAGCTTACCAGGATTCGATGGTCGAACTGTGCTGTCGTCGGGTTCTCAGTAAAGTTGCTCAACTTTGGTTCAAGTGCCATGATGTCGGAAGGCACCCAGCGATCGGCCATCTTTGGAAAAGAATTGTAGACAAGGCCTGCTCGTAAGCCTGCCACAATGGCACCTGACATGGCAGTGACAAAGACCAGCCCAAGGACTCCGTGGACACCCCTGTGCATGGCTGCTGATATGAGTGCAGTAGTAGGTCCTGGACGAGGAGCTGCTAGGTGTGAGAGGCCCGACCAGAAGGCCAGGCTGTACCAGGCCAACGCAGTGCCCAGATGTGCAGCCAACCGATATTGGCTCACATGTGGCTGATCTTGAAGGCCACTTTTCACCATGAACCAACCCAGGAAACCCTGAAATGCCAGGCCCACCGCCAGCAGGCCAACATGCGCCTTGGCACGACGACTCAGGCAGCCCCGCCACCAGAACCAGGCTGCACCAGTGTAGAAGACTGCACCAATGGCGCGACCCCACATACGGTGAACGTATTCAATATACCAGATACGCTTGAATTCTGCCATAGTCATCTCACGATCAGACCTGCATATACGAAGAAAAGGAAAAAAAAAAGGTACTCAGCATTATGTGATGTACTGTTGGAAGCATAAGACTGTATTGCCAAGTCGCTTCCTAGCAGTTTTTTTATAAAGACAGGCAAGGATGTTACCATGCTTATCAAGCTGCATTCAGAATGTACGCCCGTACATGGCCCATCCGTAACGTAACTATGAGGGTGAGTAAAAAATTATCTGCAATGCATATGCAACATTTATTGCAATACAAATAGGAAACTGAACTTTGATATTTTCAACATAGTCTCCTTATTTTTCAATGCACTCGGTCCGTAGTTGCACAAGCCTCCCGATTCTCTCAGAAAAGAAGCTTTTCGGTTGATGCGCAAGCCACACGTGCACTGCCATCAGTTGTTTTGGGACTGACCTTGCACTGACTTCGAGAGAACCAAGAAGTCCGTTGTGAATGATTTCCTAGGCAGAACTATAACTAATTTGCAGATGATGTGCCACTTATCAATAGTCACTGGTCTCTCGAACAGAACCATGTCACATGCAAGCTCAATGTTGTCATTATCCTGTCATGCATAACTCTGGTGCTACGATTTCTGAATTTTTCATTGTTTGTAAAACAATGTGGCGGCAACACAATGTTTCCGTATTGTGCCGAAAGTCTTTGATAGATTGCGGCTCTTGATACTCCTTCCGACCAAAAAATTTGCTCGTTGTTCTCCTTTGGTGAATTTCTAAGTGAGCAGCCTTCGTCTATCTGCAACAAAAGGAAGACTAACGGAGGAATTGTGATCACAATTTTATACCAGGACCACAACAGCACAGGAATAAAATAAATGAGGACAGAGGTCAGTATGAACAATCCAAGAAGAGTTATGTCAATGTTGGGCGTAATTTTTTACTCGCCCTCGTAGTAAGGAATGATTTTTAGCTATAAACCTCATAAGATTGAAGTGAAATAAATTAACAGTCATATTCCAGGGGCAGCACCACAATAAAACAGTTAGACCATACCGTAAATGTTGACAGCTAACTTTATGCACTTTATGCAGTGGAACGAAGCAAAGAAGCACATAAAAATCTGGGTGGTTAGGTCACAAGTGAAGCAAAACTGCATTTGTGGGCAGCAGAGCTACAAGCTTGCAGCTTCAGAGGTTTGCGAATTCAGGAATTCGGATGGTCTATGAGTATTTTATCTTTATTCCCAAATCATCAAGAGTCAGCATGCAGAAAGGGATGTCTTATAAGGTTTCATTTCTTAGGCTTCCCTGCAACAAGCTCGCAGGCAATGTGTAGGGAACCACACTTATAACAGTTTAGATGGTCATCTCTTATGCTGCTTTGCTAGGTATACTATGCTTTTTTTCATTGTTTGTCCATACATTGTCAATATGATGTGGGTTATTGTGAAGTGGTCATATCATAATTCTCTTACAAATCAGCCAAGAAAAAAAAAATGCTCTCTAAATAGCTATAAAATCTATCTGTTGCTTCAGATGACTGAAAGGAAAAATTATGCATTTTGAACTGACGTCTTAGAACTAAGGCAAGCAGAGCTTTATATGCTTTTTTGGCCTTTTAAATACCACTCTGCAAAACAATGTTTCAGAAACCAGGATTTCTATCGAACATTTACATACGCTGTCAGCCATGTTATTTCAAGTTTCATTTTTGCGATGCTGCTGTTTCCCCATGAACAGAATGATAATGCCATCCAGGACAGGTTTCATGGTGCTTTATCAAAATTTCTTCTATTTGAAAACAGGGTAATGGCTGCTTGAAATCTGTTTACAAGTTATAATAAAGAAGACCACTATAACTAAAAAATTATTCAGTGTGGCAGTTGTGTTAGGCAGGAAGGCATTTCTTCAGCAATCAGCAATCACTCTTACAGCATAGCTGTTATGTACTATATGGGTACCCCAAGACGACCCTCATGTGACTCCATAACAGTTACATAGTTATCTGACTAGCTCCTGCATGTATCTCGTGCTGCATTTGTCATTTTGAAAGCGAGGGGTGGGGGCAATCAAGTGCGAAGCTCATGAGCGTGTGGACAGGATTTGTGGCTAGAGCGTGTTCACACGAACTCTCAATAGAGAAAAAACATTGCCGCCACTGGGTTTCAAACTCGCACCAGAGCGAACAAAACAGCTTTTCTGGTGCAGGCACGAATGCACTATACTATCACTGCAGCCGATCACACCTTGTGTAAAACTGCAACACACTCTCACACTGTGCAGTGAACATAATCTTCTTCAAGTTCCATCTGCGCCCCTCCTTCATCTAACCTAGGCAAATAAGCCATACGCATATGCTATCTGACTGAGTGTGGCTGAGGTCCACTAGCATAGCGTTGAGTGAATACACCAGGCGGCGTGACAGAACTCTCAATGCTTTCGCACTACTGCACCTAAGCAGACTTATGCACCACTGGAATTTTCAATGAATGATGTGCATCAGCAGCTACCTAGCACAAACAGAAGTATTTTTGTTGGTATAGGGTTTAACGCCTCGAAGCAGTTTGGGGAATGAAGGACGCCGTACTGGAAAGCATCACACAGTACATCACACAGTATGCAGATGCCTTGCTATTCACTTCCGAAAAATGACCACTACGGCCGGGATGTATCCTGGGTTCAGCAGTCGAACATCCTAACCACTGAGCCACCATGGTGGCAAGTAGTACTCTTCATTACAAACATGCAAGCAAAAATTTGCTCTATACTCGTTTGTAAAAAGGATTTTTTATTGTAATGGAGTATCAACAGCAAATTTCTGCTAGCGTATTTTCTTTCAAACAATGAATCAGACATTAGTATACACAGATCACAACGTCATATTCTGCAACGAAGGCTAAAGTAATTATAACCGAATTTTGTCTTTATACTGTTTCAGCTTCATCAGCCGCACATCGGCAGTGGGGCCCAAGGTGTGTACATAAGGCGGTGCAGCACTCACTGCATATTACCACTGTTTAATTTTAGACCAGCCTGCTCTCATCACATGGACATACTGTTGTACCTCTCAGAACTAGTTTCAGCAGTAGAAGCTCCAAGCAATACACTACTTTGGATGCAGGCTGTGTCATGCAAAACCTCGAAGTCATTAGGCATTTGCGGCAAACAAAACATATGCCAGGGCACAATCATGGAAATAAAAGAACAACAGAAATAGTACAATCATGCACCACAGCTGTGCTTGGCACACGTGCTTTCCACGAATTCCAGGTGATTTCCTCAACTTGTAAAAATGCATTATATGAGTGGGTGGCATCATCTGCAATGCATTGGGAAGCAATTAAATTAATTACACACGCTTTGTATTCTGGATATTCTTGATACTTGAGGAACTCCTGCTCCCACTGGTGTTCTCCTGATGGAGGAAATTCTGCAAACGGATGCCAGTGCACCATGGAAAGACCAGATTTTGTCAGCCTGCATATATTAAAAACAGCGGTTCAGAACAAAGTTGCAACCAAAAATATTTGAAGAGTTCAAGGGTGCATAGTAGGTTCCATTTCTTTTCGAAAGAAATAAAATCACATCAAATCACCTGGTGACGCCGCCGATTACGATAGAACCAACTGCCATGCCACTGCAGGCAAGCAGCCACCGTCCGACAGCCTTCCGTGACTTTCCTGTCAACTGCTCAGTTGCCGATGGGACAGCAGTCACTTGAAATCTACGACTAATTGTCTAAAAAGAAGGAAAGCCGTGAGTGCGGCCGGCTCAAGATGCTGAAACGGGGTATGTACCTGGAACTGAAGTGTGGGTCTGCATTTTTTGTACACCCATGAGTGACGACAGACGTCTTGGTGGAAAATAATCGCCTGGAAAGCAAGGAATAAAATGCCACAAGACTTGCTGTACTACGTAGTTCACGCAGGTCCCCAATTGAAAGCCGCACTTGAAGAAAAACCGCGCGTGCGTTTTACTCACTCTTACGTAGGTATTCGAAACACTTGCGAAGATGCAACGCTGGGACACGTTCATTGTGAACGATCGGTCAGCTCCTATGAAAGTGCCTTACTTCACGGTCCTAAAATCGGCGTTAGAACTTTCACTTCCAAGAAGATGGTTGATAAATCCTGATGACGTAACACACCACGAGAAGAGCCAAAAAGTCGAGATCAACCACACTTCACGCACCAACGTAACGCCGAGCCCATGCGCCGAGCCCTCCTCCAGCGCACAGCGCACAGCGCGTGCAAAAATAGAGGAGGTTGTGGGCGTGCCGATGGTGATAATGAAGACAGCGCACAGCGCTTTCAGCTACGACAGCACCGAGGCGCTGGCTACGATCAATAACGAAAAAAAAAAAAAAACAGTTTAACATTACTAGTGGCGCTAGATTTCATCATAAGCAAGAAAAGACTTTTATTCATTTTGCTGTGCAGTCCTTGCCAGGAGAACCAAACTCGGCACTAAGCTTGATAAGCTAGTAGCGCTAGTAGTGCTAGTAGCTACATTTTGCGCACGTGGGTAGCTGGGACAAGTGCGCAGGCGCGGAAAGTGCGGAAAGCGCCGGGCTAGATTGGATGTGCAGCGTCTGGACTACTGTTTAGAGAAAGCAAAAACAAAGGCGTCGCTATTGTTTGAGATAGTGGCGAAGGCAGTGGTCTTGTGCGGATGTCGCTGGCTCCCTCTCCATTTGCTGCACTCAGTGCTCTGTCGCTTTCACTTTAGCGTAGGCGGAGCCGCGGAGCTGTGAGTGAAGCTAAGCTGGCAGTGACCGCCCGGCGCCAGATTTGAGTTTCCTTTGTGTCCGCTCTGCGTTCGTCCACCGACCTGCCCAAAGATGGTTTTAGCAGACTTATCTTCACAAAAACCCAAGAAGCGAGCAGCATGTGACGACGAAAGTAAGTTGAGTTTTGTTTTATTTTTCTATAAACAAGTAACGACGGCCTTCGCTGTCGAGAAAGTAAGCATGCGCCTGCAGCCACGTGCTGTACTATTGAAGACAGCAGCGAGTGTCCCGCATGCTAGTGATAAAAAGAATCGTCGAAGCCACCCGGCTTATCAGATCTCTGTTTACGCTCACCCGAAGTGTATTCGAGTTTGTTTTCAACGTCGGTTCATGAAAACTCTTACCACTTTTCGGTCAGGTTTTTCGTGGAACCTGATGAACCAAGTAACAGGAAAACGTTTAGTACTTATGCCGGACGTATGCCGGCTGTACTGTACGTTCTCAATCCAATGACAACTAAGAACTGATGTCAAGCTGCGCTTTAATGGTACAAAAGTATGTAACACTACAGATGCTGTCAGCTGGTTTTCAGTAAAAAAAAAAAAAAAAATAAATCAGTTAATGACTGATTAGTCGCTAACTCTATTAGTCTGACTGGCAATAACTGTCAGGCTGTAGTAGATGGAAAAATTACCAGCTCTAACAGTATGCCCACTCTTTTCAAGGCCAGTGATGCTGTTAAAAAAAAAAGGGGGATTTTTTAACAGGTGTCACAACACCACTGTGCAAAGGAGTTTCATAGCATAGTTTCATCTTCGAATTTATTGGAAATGCTGACTATTAGGGCAAAATAAAACTAAAGGTAGTGTATAGCTTGTCTTCCTGGCAGCCTGAATGTATACTTTCTTCAAAAGCACCTTTTTTTAAGCGTCATTCTTGATAACCAGATTATGCATTTTCTATCCATCAAAATCCAGCCACTTCCTATTTTCCTGATCTATCATATAGATGGTTGCCAGAATTTGCTTTAGGTTTCTCATCTACTTGCTAGAAGTACTTTCATGTCTCTATATGTATTCCTCTCAATTTGAAGGAGCTGCACAGGAAGGGCTTGTACACTGTGCATTGGAGCATGCAATAATAAGCTGCTGAGGTAAATGTGCAAACTTTCACTGTAGTCCCTGGCCATCAACATGGTGGTCTCTATGACATTGATGCAGGCCATTCTTACCGACATCGTTTTGCAGTCACAGCACCATAAACAAGTACTGATGAACAGGCACTTGGACACTAATAAGTTGTAGCACAAAAAAAGACAACCACACAAAGACAGTGTGACAACATACAACACCCTGTCGTCACCCTACCTTTTTGTGGTTGTCTTTTTTTTAGCGCTGTAACCACCCAGAAAGAAGTTTTAATGAGGCACTTGGAACAGGTAGGCATACTAGGGGAGCATTTTCCTCAAGTTTCTAGCTCTTTACACTACACAGACTTGTTTTTAATGTACAAAAACAAAGCCTAAAACAGACTTCGAACAAGTTGCGGCTCTAAAGAGCTTTACATTAATTTAGTTCTGAAATGCTAGTCCTCTCAGAACTTGCTGTACAGGCTGTTTTAAGGTTTTGTTCTAATAAAATGTAGGTATCATAAAAGTACCCAAGCCATGGAAAAGAGCAGTTGTTGTTCCAATCCTAAAGCATGGAAAGCCGCCAACCTCCCCTCTGGTAGTTATAGACCCACAGCACTCCCTAGTGGCCTCTCGAAATCTTTTGATTTTTGGATATCAGGTTTATTCATGAATATTGTGACCGTTTTGACATCTGTCAGTACAGCATTTTGAACAGCGCGAAAAGTGAAGGCTGAGCAAGAAGCACACGAACAAATGCCACATTTCTTTCTCAGTCTTGGTTTTTGCACTGTTCAATATGCTAAATTTTCACCAGCTTTCTCAGCTTTCAGTTCTGTAATTGTATATTTAAAAAAAATATGCCCAACAAATGAACATCTTGCTCAGCTTGCAAATGCAGTCCAAGAAGTGTTCATTCACAGAAAATATCATTTTCAGTTTTCTTTGATTTGGAAAAACCACCAGAAAGTTTGGAATTCTATGCGACCTAACAGATTTAAGTATCTGTGACTGGATGTTGAGCTGCTTAAAGATTTCCTGTATAACCGTTCATTTCATATCTGCCTTGGTTCAACTCTTGTAGAAAAATTTTGTTCCAGAGAATAGAATATCTCAAGGATGTATTCTAAGCATTACGCTCTTTGTCGTAAAATTCAATTCAGCAGGCAAAAGAATTCCAAAGTGCATTATGTTTTCAGTCTGCATCTATGACCTTTAGATTGCATGTACATTCTCCATCTTATAAAAATCCTAGGGACAGATACAACTCATTATAAAAAAATTAGTCAGTTGAGTAGACAGCAATGGATTTAAGTCTTCCCCACAAAGAACAGTCGCTGTTCTCTTCTCACTCAGAAAAAGCTTGCAGATCAACTAAATTTTCAGGCATTACGTTTGACAAAAAAACTTATTACCTCGCATAAACACTCTCAAGAAGAAAGCCTTGCCATCTCTGAGCATACGCAAAATTCTCTCAGAAAAACACTGGAGATTTTATTGAACTTTTTTTTTTTTTTTTTTTTGGAAAAAATTGCCTTTCAATCCGCGATTTTTCATTCATATTTTTTTGCCTTAAGCTTAAGATTTTGGGAAAAGGAAGGCGCAATATACCTTTGGGTGGACACCGTGGAATAGTGGACGCCTACACTGTCAAGGTCACACCACCTTTCTGAAGGTCACGCAGCTGGACAGGCTGACCTTGGCTGATATCTGGCATAATAAAGCTTATGCTTTAGTACATAACTGAGGCCTGTACATTTCATGTGGTGCATACAGAATGTCTCCTATGACTCCTATGACCAGCTTTTATGTGGAAACAGATATATGCACTTACTTGTGCGCAACACATCTGCTATCCAGTTGTAGCTAAGTGCCCTCTTAAAATAACATTCAACAAACCACAAGGTACCAGGCCATTAGAAGAGATTAGAAGTGGAATATCAAAATACTGGATGCATTACTTGGCATTGCTAAATGACTTGAGCCACTACCCTTATAGTAAAATTTTCCTGCACTCTGCAATCTCACTCTTACACAGTTGCATAGAAAACAAACTTCACAACATATCATTGAAACCTTTGTTGGTCTGGAGTAGAAAAATGGGGGCTTCGCAAGGGTTTATACAGATGGTTCGAAAATGGCTGTTTATGTTGGAAGTGCAGTGATATAAAAAAGTGTGAGGGAACAGTAAGGCTTCTACAATGTGTATCCATCTTTACTGCTTAGTGTTATACCATTTCATTTGCTGTGGAAAAAGTAGTAAACAAGAACATCGTAAACTGTATAATTTACAGACTCCCTAAGCATACTCACAGCTCTTCAGTCTGGAACTGCAATCACATAGCCACCTCGGGACATCATACACAATACGAGCACAACCACAGCTAAAGGACAAAACACAAAATCCTTCTGGGTCCCAGGCCATATCGAAAGTAAAGGCATAGAGTGAGCAGACGTGTCCATTGATCAATCTTATGGCAAGCAAGTCAAAAAAGTAAATGTGCCCTTTAAATATTGCATGAAGCTGAGTGCATGATGAACTAAAGGAAGAACTGCTTGGAACAGTGTAGCAAACTACATTTGGTAACACACACCAGAAACGTCTCAAGGCACTGATTTTATTCCACCTTCACATAGTGCTCTGCACACACACGCGCACACACACACTTTACACATAACTTCCAGGGGCGTAGCCAGGGGGAGGGCTTATGAGGCTTCAGCCACCCAAGAAATTTTTTTGTGCTGTCATACACTGCAGAAACAACCACCAGAGCCGGAAATCAATCTGGACTTTGTCTCCAGTATGTCTTTTTCCCGCTCAAAAAGAGATTTCTGCAGGAATAAAAAATGAAAAAGGTTCATTCAGTTTTCTGAAATCGTTCATCGGACAGGAGACAAGACAAGGGGACAAACCGTACTTCAGACAAGCTGACAAAGAACGCAGAGATGGAATGCGTGGAGAAATAAAAGAAAAACTAAGAGGGAGCGTGACGCCACATGCGCAGCCTCCACAGGCCAAACTCATCTTCTGACGCCGCGCTGTCTCCTCTCTCTCAGGCCTCCTGTTCGCACTGAATCTCGGTGTTTTTAGCCGCTATGTATGTTCCGGTAGAAAGTCTGTTGAAGTGTTCTGCTGAGAGTCCTCGTCTGTTCGTAACACTTCAGTTTGTTAGAGTGCAGATGCTGCATTATAATCAAAGTTATAAGCACACTGGAGAGAGTGCAGGCAACCATTTTATCTGCAGGTTCGTCAGGAAGACTACATATTCGAACCAATGTTAATTGTTTGGCTGGAAAACTGGCTATGATGAATTTCGAGTTCTGCATTTGCAAAATTAAAAGAATGATTTTCGTTAACAATACACGCGCAGGATACTTGATGGAACAAAAGCTCTGGACGGTACTATTCTTCCGTGCAATATTTGCATCCCGGCATGCAGAATTTATGGCGCAGCTGAGAGGTGACAGGTTGATGATGGGTATCTAGATATGGAAGAAGCTGAGCAGCAACATCAGCCCCCCTCGAAAAAAATTTCTGGCTACGCCACTGATAACTTCGTACCGACAAAACAAGACAAACCTCTATGTGATGTATGTGGACTTAAGTTCACTGTAAGCCATGTCATATTCTTGTGCTGGTAGTTTTAAACACTCGGGAAAATTTTTTTTCGTTTACACTTTTCTCTTCACCCAGTGTTGCTTTTAGGTGAAAGTAGTAGTAGTAAGTGGTTTTATTATTATAGAATAAAATCCTTGTTGATTTTTTTTTCTATATTTATAGGCATTTTTAAAAGAAACAAACATCAAATATGTAATATATAAATTATGATTATTTTAATATAACAGACTTTTAACCTTATATTTAGTACATGATAGCCTTAGCTACTTGTGCCAATAAACCTATCAAAGCACAACATATATTTTGCAGTCAGACTATGCATTCTTCTTTTGCTTCCTTCACAAACTCAATAGCCTTATGCTTAGTATTCAGTATTTGGCAAGCATACTTATGCCAACACTGCCATCTGGATACTTGAAGTAACTACATCACGTTATTATGTCTTGCTAACATAGAAAGGCGATTTTAGACAATTTGTTGAAGGGACAGTCTACTACCAGAGTCTATAATAATTTTGGCATATTATAGTTGTAATGGGGACAGAAATCACGATTCCGGCAAAAATCTGTGCTGTTTATGTGATTATATTGTTACAGGGAAGGTCCACAAGTGATAGTATTCCACTCAACTGGGGTTGATGGCAGCTGAGATCTGTCTACCTTTAGTGTTGTTTTCAGGCAGCCTGTTCCACTTCATCATCCTCTGGTGCACGACCAGCGAATACCACAAGTAACAATATCAGCAAAGGAAAACTAGTTCTTGTGTACTCTTTCAAATTTTTTTTAAAGATTTGCTAGTTCTATTAGCATGTGCTCTTTCCACTGTGCACCTTCTAGTGTGAAGAAAGCACTGATACGTTTACAGTGAGTGGAATAGTGGAAGAACAGCAACCTT
This sequence comes from Amblyomma maculatum, assembly GCF_055883805.1. NCBI lineage: Eukaryota > Metazoa > Arthropoda > Arachnida > Ixodida > Ixodidae > Amblyomma > Amblyomma maculatum. The sequence continues at coordinate 259,301,020 of NC_139344.1, forward strand.
CATTGCCTGGTAGCACCATTTCGTTTGGTCTGGCTTATGGGTTTTAACGTTCCGAAGCGCCTCAGGCTATGAAAGACTCCGTAGTGGAGGGCTCCGGAAATTTCCTTTTAATGGCTTTTAAAGCTTTTAATGGCTCATCGTTGTCGTCAGCAAAAGTCGGCTCTGATAAGTACTTAAAAAATAAATTAATAAACCTTGTCTTCCACAGGGGAATCGAACCTCCATCCCTTGGATCCCCAGCCCAGTGCTTTACCACTGCGCCACGCCCCGGATTGTGAAACGCTCTTCATAATTCCCCTTGTCTACAGTGAGAATGATAGCGAGATTCCGTGAGTGACAGATACTGCGCCTTTCCTTTTCTGTAGAATTATAGAACGCCGGTGAACTTTAATGCGTTCAATAAAATGCTTGTTGTGTTCAACAAGGGGCACACGATGTACCGTCACGACAGGTCATGACGTCATAAGGCGATTAATGCATATATGAAGCTGACCCCACCGGGCGTCCAATCTAGGTATCCGTGCACCCTTTCATTTGCCGCTTCCTCGAACACCGCACTACACAGCAAACAGAAGCAGACCCAGATGTCTAGGAGGCGTTAGTACAGCAGGCGTCAGTGGCATTTGAAACTGATTTACAGGATAGAAAAGGCGCAGTATCTGTCACAATTCTCCACGAACACATTACCATGCTATAAAGGAAGGGAGGAATGTGAAACAGTAGTCGCCCTTTTTACTCGAAGCATCATTCACCGTCGCATTCGCAACAAATGCGTAGCAGAATGCGGCACTCAGGGTTTTGCCTTTCACCACTTTAGTCGCCAAAGTGTCTCGTAATTTTACTTTTTTTGCGCTGTTACCTGAAGATGAATAACCAACAAGCCCAAGCTGCTATTCCAGCTATTCACTAGTGAGCTCTGACTCTGAGCCCGGGCAATTTTATTCCAAGAAAATGGATTCCTGAAGGTCCGCTGCATGTCCAACATGTATACCCAGCCTCTAATGCCAGTTTGCAACTGTTTTAGTTTTTTTGCCTCACGAAAACTAGCAACGGCTTCACCGCATGGTACGAGAAATGAGAATGTTTCCAACTATATATTTTTTTTTATGTAGCTGAAGAACGGTGCTGTACAGATAATTTTTTTACATAGTGTTCCTTAGTCATTTATCTTCAAAATGTATATTCTAAATTTTCTTTGTTTATAGTGCGACTGTAGATATCGTGCCTTTTCCATTTTACTTTTATCAACTCATCACTAAAATGGCAATTTTTCCTTTTTTTTGTGTGTTCCCTAACATTTTTTTTTTTTGCTTTGTAACATGTTTTTCAAAAGAGCATTTCGTTTTGTGAAATTTTTACTGGATTATTATTTGTACTGGCAAAAAGTATCTTCCAAGGCCTATGAAAAACGGCCATTTTCTCGCGATAACGAAAGAGTTGAATACCTTTTTATTTGAGCAATTATTTGTTTTTACCACTAGCACACTCTTTTCCATGCTTCACTGCCTTTTGTAGCATGGAGTACAGTATGCCTTGCCTAAGTGGAAAGCTGAAACCTCTGTTTCCTCAGTCTGGTTCATAACAATCCACGTGAATAATATTGCTAGTTGTAAAAGTTGCCCTGGTAATGTTTGCAGTATATATTTCATTGAGCACTGCTCGACATACAACTTGAAATCCAACCACAGATCATCAGCTGTCTTGATTCATTTTTTGTAATTGTAGAACTGTATGAATATTTCGAATAGTATAGGGCAGAATTATAAGCATTAAAGAGACTGTGAATGCTTACCGAAATGTGTCATAAGATTATAATGGAAATGGAAAAGGCTTGCCTAATAATGTACAGCTTGAGCACTCCAATATCAAAAAAAAAAAAAAAAAAAGGGGTTTTTTAATTTTGCACTGAAATTTGCATGAAAAAAAAACTGAAGAACCCTTTTGGCAGAGAAATGCTGTCATAATTGTTGAAGTCCACCACATGACCACATCTTAGAGATAAATCACTGATTTCAAGTGCACAGCATTTTTTTTCTCCAGGAATGCTCATCAGCTCTTCCTTTGCATTGCTGATGTGCTTTTAGCTTTTGTCACTGAATGTCTCTGCAATCTTCTGAAATTTTTTGGAAGTGGCACCCCCAGTCCACTAAAGGCTTTTATCGATGAGGCGTATGTCCTCGTGCTACAACAGCCTCGAGTACGTGGTCTTAAATGGACGCTACTTTATAACAAAAATGTCTAATTACTGTCTGGCAGGTGAGGTTAATATTAGTTTTCGGTGTATCACTTCTGCCTCAGCACAATGCCATTGCGATCGCTGGTCACGGTTCCCAGCATTATCAGACTAATAAAAGTGGGCGCATGCATTGATTGAAAAATTTTTGGTAAAACTTTTTGACACCGTTTCTAACAAAACAGTTGTGGAGACTGACCGCTTTTGGCTGCAAGCTTTCCATAGCACCGGAGAGAAAAAAATTTGGACATTTAAAGCCTAGTGTTCGGTCCCTAGCTGGACGAAAGTTTATGCGGTCAGGCATATGAATCCGTCACTGACGGAGTTTGAGGATGGATCAATGTTTTGGAACCACACAGTGCTTAAAGTCTGGCACCATCTGAGTGGGGTCTCGGTGATTCTAGCACAGCTGGAAAGGGAAGCAAAAGAGAGAGAGCGAGAAAGCAGCTTGCAGTCTGTTTTTCATGTCGTTTCATGCAAAAGCAAAGAAAGCATTTTTAAAGGTGGTTTCTAACTCATTTATAACACAGACATGAAAAAAGAAAAAAGAAAAAAAAAAGGGATCTCTGTGCTCTGCCAGTGTGCTCGACAGTATCTGAAAAACACTTTGCACTGAAATGAAACATTGACACTTGGAATTTACGTAATATTCGCGAAACCAACTCACAGTACGCCTAAAATCGGGGGCAACTATAGTGTTACCGAACAGATCAGAGGGGCTTGTAAATAAAACGTTTGCAAATAATTGAGCTTCAAATACAGTTTGTACAAGAAGCTTGAATTCTTATTACACATTAAACAAAGTTAACGAAGTGCAAAAAGTAGTAAAAAAACGCTCCATATGCGAATACGAAAATGAACAAAAATATAAAAACAGCAAGGTTGGTCGGCTTGACAGGCGACAAGTACAGCCTCGAAATTATTTAATATTATCGCGCAAGCACCAAAAATTTGTTCAGTCAGTGCTCAACACGATGCAAACTGCAAAATTGGTGAGAATTGACGCATGCACAGGATTACGTCAGTTCCAGCCTTTATATACTGTAAACTGCAAAATTTTCAAAACAATAGAGCAGAAATGTTCCAGCCACCGCAGACAGAAAAGCGAAAAATCGCTGCCTTTGAGTTCATGCCGACCCCCCCCATCTCTGGAACCCTGGAACTACAAAAATGGTTGCAGAACTTCGATCCATCAACAGACTTGATATGCAAATGTGATTCACTTTGGCACGCAGTGCCTTTTACAAATCCAAGAAAATTAATGGGAGGTGCGATTAAATAGTGCAGCAAAATGTTAGAAAGCATGCAAACATGTGCAAATATATTTTCATAATTTTTATTGCTTATGTAACAAACACATGCAACACAATTAATCTGTATCCTGCCATCTTACAACATCAACAAGTGCACCTCGGTATCATGCTGCTCTTTGCTCTGCTGAATTGATTTTCTTAGGTAGGCAGGCTGACAATGGAGAGGGCCCTGGCAGCAGCCAGGCGCTGCTCGACAGGGCTGCGTGGCCCCGGAGTCATGAGGTCATGGGCGCGGGTGGTTGCCTGTCCCCAGTGCAGCGTCTGGCTATGTACCAAGGCCTCAAGGCAGGGCTGTAGGTAGAGGCTGCTAGCTGCATACCAGCGAGGAAGGTCCTGTGCCAGTAGTGCTTCCATTGTGGTCAGCTCAGCTCGAGCCGTTTCTAGTGCCTGGCGACACTCGCTCAAGCGAGCCAAGTTGGCACCTGTCGATTCACGCCCACCCAACCGCTCAACGCGTTGCTCAAGACGCAAGCACTCCTGGACCGCCTGGTCACGTCTTTTCAGTGCAGCCTGCACCTCCGCAAACACACTCTGGTATCTGCATACATGCAACGCAAAAGGCATTGTTGGTTATAGACTGCTTTGCAAGACTTGCCAGTATCTTTGCTATTCAGTTGGGCATATGATATGCACGAGCATAACTGCACGCATATATTCTTTCTGGCTCCGACTGGTTCTTTACCTGATAAATAGAAGTGAGACAGGTAGTGCACCTCTGATTTTCTCAGAACCTTTTTCAGGTGTACCCTCTGTTTGCAATCCGAGTGAAGAAGTCAGCGGTTTTACTAAGAGAGTTTTTCTTCAATCTTTTCTGACTGATGCAGCACTTGGTAGACAAACAAAAAACACACACATTTCATTCACATACTCTGAATTTGAAATTTCAACTACACACACACACAAAAAAAAAGCACCCTCCTGTGCATTTCATAAATATAGGATGGTCTGTTTAAAAGCTACAACTTTCACCATTTTCAAGTCCTTATGACAAGCATGCGTTTTTAAACTTGTAATTGGTGATGAGGGCCTTAAATGCTAAACCCAAACATAACACTTTCTATGTGATACATCATGAATGATGCGAGAAACCTGAGAAATCGTGCACATATAACAGTACACTCGACGTGTACCCTGGGCAATTGGTCTGAAATGTGCTCTGTTGCTGTTGAGGTACACTACAAGCTTGGCCAACCTTGCACACTGATGCCAGCTGTGATGACATGCATGCATGTTTTGTAAACAGGAGTACAGTGCATTCTTTCTCATTGTAATAGGCATCATTATGATACTGGCTAGATTGCATGAAAATGAACATATTCATGTTGACAGGTTTACTATGCCATTGTTTTTCGAACGGGGGTCCGCGAAACCCATGCCCACACAGAAAAAGAAAGGTTGTGAGATAGCTCTGACTTGGCTAGACACAGTTTTGCAGGATTAAAAGCGCAGGGGTTCACAGCACTGTGATAAGAGGAGTGGAATCCCTTCTAGGGAGTATGCATGCTGACACCTATGCGCCACCTCTTCCCCACATCCTCTGTAGGCCGTGGCGCATTGGCTTATCAAGTGCACATATTTTAGTCCAGTTTAACCTTGACTCAATCCTGATTTCGTAACCAGTTCCAGCAATCAACCCCTTCGGTCTTAAGGTGTCCCCCTACTACTTCCACTGGTACACAAGGCACAAGGGGTCCGACACTTCCATGGCTGAGAACCACTAGACTGTGCCATGAAAGCGGTTAGCACTAGCTGATTAATTTGTGGTATTTATTAATGGGAAAAAAAGGATGGAGGTTGGACCCTATTTGAACCTGGTTGGAGTTTCTACAAGAAAGGGAAGCCGAGGCAAAAGGCAAAAAGCCTGACTGGGCCTTGGCTCCCAAAACAGACAACAGCACACACCTCTTGTGTATATAAAATATAAAAAAGCATTATGCAACACTTACATACGATATATAAAGGTATCAACACATGCAGTATTCATTAAAGATTCATTATAACGGCTAAAGTACTACAGTATTCATTATAACGGCTAATGTGCTAATGAGCCCGAGTACTGAAGTACCGACCAGTTAAAATATGCTGCATTTTTATTTATTTTTTCTTTTTTTTCAATGTGAAAGCGAAGGCACAAAGATCAGACAAGATTCTTGGTCGATGCTGGTTCATTTTAATAGCAGTATAAATTTCTTAGTTGGAAGACCACCGATTAATCTTTTAATGAATTTTACCTTTGGTGTGACTTAAAGGTGACTTAAAGAGTGTGTCAGATGCGAAATACCAAAACACAGGCACTGATAAAACGCACACTGATGACATCCTGCCCCAAAATATTTGTAGGTTTAAGACATTTCTTGCGATACTAAACATATATCTTCTGAGTGTACAAACATACACAGGCCCGGCATGGATACAAAGCACTGCGCAGTAGATGGTAATGTCTGCGATGAAATAATTGTGGTAGATGAGAAAAAAAAAAAAACATCAGCATCGTTGCGTTTTGGGTGAGTAGGTTGTCCATGGCAGATGGCAATTTTGTGCGCTAACGCCAGACTGGGCAAGAAGGGGACACAGAGGGCTTGTATTGCCTGTGTGTGTCCTCCCTTTTTTGTCCTGTCTGGTGTGCATGCAAAACATTTTCATCCGCTAAAAATATCAGGTTGAGTAAGCAGTTATAGAAGAGGGTTTGCGGGGTTGACAATGCTGGGCTAACTGTCTAGCGTCGCAGATTTTTTACATGGTTTCTGCTACACTGATTACCAGCTTTCCATTTCCTTTAGGAGTGTTAATACTTTAAAGAAAAAAAAAAAAAAAAAATCTGCTTTTTCAGTGACCCAGTGGTCACTGGGAGTGGGTTGTGGGTAGTATGGCAGATGAGGCAAGAATTCAGGGCACTGGTTGCAGGCAATTTCTCAACAATTCAAGAGCAACTTGCAAAGGCAGCAATTTTTTCTTTGGATGTGTAGTGCTCCAAAATTGTCCTTCCATGCCTGAATGGGGTCAGCATTGCCTTTTGAGCGGATGGCAGAGTTCTGATTTTTTTTCCCCCAGTTATGCAGTCACTTAGCGCCACTCACAGCTTGTGTATTTTGCTTCCTGCTGGTAGTGTTGCATCCATGTAGCACTGGCTGTCGTAACCATCCGAAAAAGCCATTGGCTCCTCCTTAAAATTGCTGCAAAAATGTTTCTCTATGTTATCTGCTTCAAAACTTGATACAGAGATAGCATAGGACAGTCTTTCTTATCATGTTCATATGATGCACTTTTGCTTGATTTGATCAGAATTAGAAATCGATGTTGTCTGCAACATTGGCGACTGAAAAAGAGTAGCTTCTGCATGATGGTGATGATAATGGCGTGGCTGTTCCCTTTGTAACAGGCAGGCACAATTAAGTATGTGCCCTAGCCACTAAAAATCATAGAAAACAATTTGTGAGTATACATGCTCAATCACATTCTCCGGTCAGCATCACAGTATGCTCCACCACTGTCTTTGGCAATGTTAATGATTGCAGCGAGGTTGTGTGGCAGCTGATGCAATTCAACAGATCACAAGAACTTAGCGTTTCCTCTCCGAAGATCCGGCACAGTGCAGCTTGCACTTGTATCGAAAGGGCACTGCTCCCACATGCGCTTCTTCAGAGAGCAGGGTACTTACGACAGGATTGTCATAGAAGTGCTCAAGGGAAGTAGTTTTGCTGTGTCTGGACTTAAACACCATCACCTCACATATTCTTGTCTGCACTGCCAGGGACCATTTGTACTGACTCAGCCGGCATCTCATGCCCACTTCAGGCATGCCTTGGCACTCGCTGAAATAGTGACTATGGCATTTGCGAATGGTGGTGCTGGCACATGTACCACTTTCCATATTTTGCGAACCAACAAAAAAACCCAGAGCAAGTAGCAGTGTACGGTTCTGTTATTGCGTCTAGAAACCTGTCAAATGCTTCCCTCGTTTGTCCCAGATGTATCAGCCGCTGTGCTAAAAGTGAAAGTGACTCCCGGGTATCTGTACTAAGTCGCCCATGGTGTCATTTACCATTGCCAAGGGTAACTGCTCTATCGAGGACTCGAACTTCAGCACAGCTGATTTTCCATGTTAAAATAGACAAACAGGTGGCCTAGATGAGTCAGGGCCAGTTGCAGTGCATGTAGCCATGCCATATCCTCGGCAAGTGAGAACATTATACCAGACGTCCCATCCCACATATAGTGAAGGCCAAAAGCAAGGCCCACTTTAGACCAGAAACGTATATTGTGTACAAGAGTGAGGAAAGGAGGCAACCTTACTTAAGCCCTATGCAGGCCTCAATAGGATTTAAGTGTATGCCAGCAACACACGCTACAGCTTTGGTTCCGGCATACAGCCAATGTAGCAGGTCCACCCAGCTAGAGCAGTCTTAGAGGCAGCTGTGCGTGACACTCGTATGCTTTTGCAATATTTGAGAAGCACTTCGCGAGGCCCCACGTTTCCTTCCTTGCCTTTTCAATGCACTGGTTGAGCTGAAATATACTAAAACCTCGTTGATATGTTTTTTAAAAACTGCAAGGGGAAAAAAATGTATGATCCGAACTGCCTCATTTTGAAAAATTTAATTGCTGAATGAGGTATAAAGACATTTAGAATTAAGACTATTAGCACTCTCGCAGAATTCAGTCCATTTTGTGTTGTCCTAAGTACAGAAAAGATTTAAGAAAGCCGGTTCATAGAAGGCAATGACAAGTCGGGATCGCTTCCTTGGTTGTTTCCTTCGCCACCTTACACCAGTGACGTATGGAGAAGCCATTGCGATGGTTTACAATTGCAGCAGAACCATCCCCCTTGTATGCAAGTGAATAGTTTTAGTTATCAAGTAGTTCACCCCTATGCCCCTAAGACACCACAAAGAAGCCATCGCATTTTTTTTTATGAAGTCATGTTTCTGCGGGTACGGGCGCCTCTTGTTGGCTTTCCTTAATGCTTTGCCTTTTTGCATCTAGGCACTCCAGGAAAGCAACTGTGATGTGCGAGCGCTGGTTATAAGTTTTTAATGTCACGAACGCTCATTATCATTAGCATATGCCCGGTTGATCGCAAAACTAATACTACCACAATTTTTTTAAATTTCGAATGTAGTAACCGGGAAATCGTATGAACCAGGAACATATTAACGATGATTTACTGCATTATCCTCGAGTCATCGGTTTGGGCACAAGCCATTTTGTAGCTCGGTGAAAATGCCTTGCACTCCACCCAAGCACCCAACTATACTTTTTTTTTAATGTGTGTGTGAGGAGATTGTAAAAGACACTAGCAACAGTAACTGGTTCATACTCTCATAAACTGTTGGTATCACTGCCTGTCTTCAACACTACACTGACCCTGCCAATAAGCCAGTCTGTCGGGATTGGGTGTCCTTTGATGACTCTCCTACGTCAAGTGGTAACTGCATGAGGTGACAATCTCTGGCGACGCGTCACGTGATGACGACGCCTGTTGCCGCTGATGCTCACCGCATGGAGCGATGGGACTTGGCGACAGAGAGGAGTGTTTTCAGCGTCGCTTTTTTACCTCTGCCTCGTCGTTCGGTCAAGGGGAGCACAGTTACGCTATATTCCGTTTCTAACACTAAACAGCATGAAGTATGATAAAACATTGATGGAATTTCTTGCGCTACTACACTGCGATGCAGATTTGCGTTGCAAGCAGTAACAATATCTAGCTACACTAGACTTTTTTTTTTCCTTTATTACCCTACCAAGCTTTTACTCAATTGTCTCGATGGGCTCATATATGCATGGATCAGACTGAAACGAGCGTCTGCAGGTTCTTCGCTCAAACCGGACTAGAAAAACAAACTTCTCTCATAAACAAAAAAAGCCAGAACAGAAGTTGAGTACCCCAAAGCCTTCTGAGATTGGCTGCTTCGCGAGCTACTCAACCTCAGTTCGCAGGTCGAGCCAACGTTTCGACAAGTGGACTTGTCTTCGTCTCAAGCCCACTGTCGAAACGTTGGCTCGACCTGCGAACTGAGGCTTCTCCCCCTCTACCCTTGTTCAGTGCTTTCATACCGTGTAACCATCTTCTTCCTCTCGTTCTGCCTGGATCCTCTTGATGCGATGCACACATTAATCCATCTGTCCGTCTAATTCTGTCTAGCCAGTTATTCCCTCTCTCGTCTTTCCCATGTTACGCACCACTGCAAATATAAGACATTGGCAACAAAACAACGTAAAAAGAAGCATAGGAATGCTCGTCACTTTTAATTTTGTCAAGGCGAAGACAAGCAGTGAACTGAATGAATAGCTGCCCAGAACTGCCTACACCATTTGAAGCTCCTGAGGCAGCAGGTTATTTATTGCTTCGACGGCGCCAGGAATCAACATCGGCACCTTGCGCTCAGTAATGTTGGCACCCCCCCCCCCCTTCCCCCCTCACCTCGTGGCAACAAGGCACCACTGTGCACTTCCTACTAGTTTTGTACACTGTAGTGCCCCAACTGCCGCTTCAGTACACTGTCGACACATTGCATCTTACTGCTTGGAGGAACGGTTGTGACTTCACTTTGTTGTACCATCTAATGCCCAGAGTAACCAGACTACCTGGGACATGGCGGTCTAACGTACAGCTCTACTCAATCCTGTCACTTCTGGCCCATCCTTTATGCTGGCACTGGGCTTGCCGCATGCCTTATCTGCTTTGTAGGTGTGCTATCGGGCATACGAAATTTGCTAATGCAACGTGCAGTGGTGTATTTTAGTAAAAGCAATTTCAACAGGAATAATTTTGCTGCAAAATTGTTCTCCTAAGGTAGTGCACTCTGTTACTAAATTACTAGATCAGAAAATTAATTCATTACCTTACAAATTACCAGAAAAATAATGAAGTTAAAGTAATTTCATTACAGTAATAAAATTACTGCCATGTATAGTCTGTACATGCATGTGTGTCGCTTTTAGGATGGATAGCAATATGATCTTCCAGTGTTTCCAGTGGACGGAAGCTGTGTTATACATTTTGCAGATGTCGTGCGAGATGTCTTGCCAAATCCATGAATGGGTCACCATTGCTCGCATGCATGTAGTCCAGTTTACGCACATACGATTAGAACTTCCGTGCTCAGTCACACCCAGACATGGTGATTGCCTATAGTTGTTCGTGTTCATACTTAGCAATTTTCTGCCGCACCACTGCCTGCATTGCTTTCTTCTGAAGGTACCCTTGCCAACTAGTCGACAGTGCTCAGAGGAAGCAAGTTGCGTGGAATGTGTATGAGTGCCATTGATGGTTTTCTGTGCGTTAAGGGCTACGTTGTGTTGTGTGGGGTTTTATGGCGCATAGCAACTAAGGCTATCATACGCCAAACAAGACGTGTATTATGTTTATGTTATGGACAAAATACAGACGTCAGAGACATTACAACTTGTTTAGGAGCATTGCATCCTCTAAGAATTTAAAAACACAGGGTGTATTGACAAATGCATCCTCTCCGAGGAGCAAGGCAGGATGAAATGGAATTTTCTTTGTGTAGAAGAGTGTGAAATATTTTTCCCTCAGCTTCTCGAACTTCCAGGAGAATAAAATGTGGTTTATAGTGACCTCTTCTCCACACCCTTCACACATGGCCTTATTTTTTTTCCAAAGAATGAAGTTGTGCGTCAGATGGGTATGTCTGATATGGAGGAGACATAAAATTATTTCAAATAAGCGTTTCTGATGGTTACATGGTTTCCATTCCTTGAGTTTTGGTTTGACGACGTGCAGTTTGTTGTTTGATTCATTATCCCATGAAGCTTGCCATTTTCTTCTCAGTTCTGTTTGTACAAATTTTTTGACATTAAGAGCTACATGTACATCCGCACCCTACAAGGCTTTAAATGGGAAGCACAAGGGCGATTGCGATGATTCTCAAAGACTTTACACAATGTATGCACTCTGTCTTGTTGCGTAATATTTACATGCATGCAGTGTCACACCCAGTCACATTATAAAATGATAACAGAATGTGGGTAGAAGGTGATGCAACTGAAAAGGCGGGGGGATGTGTGAGTGTAGACATCTTGCATTTTTCGCCGATCCTTCCATGCACCTCATTTTCTGCTCGAATGCAGACTACAGGAATAAAGTTAGTGACCAAATGATCACTGGTGGTACTGATCTGAATAAACACACCAAAATCTTCCACATTAGCAGAACTACTACCTTTACAGTACTATGAGAAGTGTCTAGTGATTCTAATAATGCAGTGCTCGAGCTGCCACCTGTCACTCACTTTCTGCATAAAAACGAACATTGCTGCAAGCTTTCCCTAGTGTTCGTTAGACGCCTTTTTTTTTTTTTCTGTGCTAGCACTTTTAACGCAGATTTTGTGTGGCTGCTTAACAGCACACTGCACTGCCTTGATATAATTAGTCTTGCTTAAGTAAGATCTTGTGCCTGCCATTTATTGCTTGTGGCATTATTTTGCAGTATTGCTGCCTTTAATGGCACCCCATTTTACAATGCTTTTTACTTAAGTAAAGTAGTCCAGAATGTAAGTGACCTGGCTTGTCATGCATCCCCACTATGCATGTCATATGTGCCATATATGTCCTACTGCTGCACTGAAAGGCTGCACAAGCACTGATTACAGATGACAGGCCCAGCCAGTTTCAAATCTTCAGTGGCAGTCGGCGTGCAACTGGCTGTGCGGTAAACTTGTGGTCTCATTGTGCACTCACCGTTTGAGAGGATCCACCAAGCAACGCCGAACAGCCACGAGCTGTCAACAGAAAAGAAAACTTATTCTTCACTCCTAAATGATTTTCCTTGATATGGAAACTGCTTAACAGCTATCCACGTTTATTAGTCCTATTTCAACCAGAACCTTTCCTTTTATAAAGTTCCTAAAATATAATGTGTATGTGATAAGCTAAGTACAAAATGAAGTATCAGATCTTTGTTGAAACACGTTTCCTGGCGCCAGTATTACTATTGCACGCTGTCACAATGTTTGTGTGCTGCAGTAATGTGATGTTATATTCAGAACACATAGCGCAAACTTTGTTTATGTGCAATGACAACACAAAAGATTCATTGCTGATCAGGATATAAAATTCCCCGTGCTCACGTGGTCATCAACGGCCGTGTCCATGGACGATGCAAAGCCAAGCCATTCTTCGACCAGCCGGCGCAGCTCTGGGCTTTCGTTGCACAGCTCGCCACTAGCCAGGTCACTGCTCATCTTCTTCTCGCAATGGTACAATGCTAGAAAAGCATCCGTGGCAAGGCAGCGAGTTCACATCGACCGCTACAGGTACAGCGGACGAAACTTCGTACCCAGCATGGTGTCCTCGTACTTCTTTGCATCATTGTGGAGCTTCTTCGTGTCCCTCTCGAGCCTGGACGTATGCAGGGAAATTGGAGTGACGACACACCCACGATCCAAACTAATAGCCTTACCGTACAAACTTGGACACATGTTCCTCGATCGTCTTCTCGTCCTGTCAAGAGACGATGGCAAGTGTGAGGGTTGCACTGCGCAGAGACTGCGGCAGCAGAGTACTGAACTCACGAGCTCGCCGCTTGGAGAGCTCCTCGATGATGGCTTTGACAACCGCTTCAGGGGGTTCCTTAGAGGAAGTAAAACTAGCTTTGTCCCTTAATATGTAACGGTAGTACAGTCATCATATCAAGTTATCGCGCTGCTCACGACCTACAACGCGTTTTGTTGTTTTTCAAAAGCAGCTAAGCAGCCCAGAATGTCCAGCGGTATGCAGAAGTAGTAGTTGCACTTACCAGCTCATGACGTGCTTGACGTGACCGTCTGAGGAATGCTGCCTTCTGCATAACCGATGCGGGGGGTTTTAAAACAGCCAACCCTGTCTGACACTTAGAGAAGTAACTTCGCGCCTTGCACCGCTGCCGAACCACCGCTTCCACCGCCACCACTGCCTCGACCGCTGGCCTGCCTCGCACGTAGCCGCGACTTTCGGAAAGTGCCATGGTTGGCGCTGCTGTCGTTATGCCCATGGAGTCAAGTACAACCAGTACAACGTTGGTCAAGTATCATAGAGGAAGCTTTCCTGCCGTGGTCATGCCCAAGGAGGATATATTTTATATATCCTCCTTGGTCATGCTAAACAAAGCAATGCACCCGAGTGCGCCATGCGCCCAGGGCGTTTGTCAATTTCGTTCCTATGGGGGCGGAAATGTACGTGAAATTCATGCCCGTCGGTTTTTTCATTGAGTTTTAATATATATATTTTTTTTGAAGTGTGAAATATGTTACCATTGGTTTCGTTGTTCGTTCACGTGACTGCTTTCTTTTTCTATGCCCTCATCACACACGCATGAACTGTGGCTTTTGTTTTGTTTTAAGGCTAATCAGTTAATCTGAACATAGTTACGATGTTTCGTTTATCTTATCTCTCCTTCTCGACTTACCTTCTCCCAGTATCCCAGTCTTTTTGATTTCTATTGGGTTTCAGATACTTTCGCAGTCGATTAAAATGTGTGCTGAATCGTTTCTGGGTTCTTCTACCATGTCCTTTCCAGGTACCATCCGCAAACCGAAAGTACAGTATAGAACACTGTACCTGACTGTACCGAAAGCGCCTCATCTTGCAGTTTCTGTTTTGACCACACCCATGAGAGGGCGTTGGCTGCAATTTCTGTGCGCTCTGGGGTGCGCGCTTTCTAATGGTTGCCTTGGCTACCATTTGTTTACACGGAAGAAGGGTGTTGGTTTCTTGTCGCACGCTTCAAGAGTCTTCGACGGCTTTAGGAATGTTTGGTACGAATCCTAAGGGGTCTTTTAACGTTCGAAACAATTTTCAAATGCGTGGTTGTGCCATAGTCTGTAGTGCCATTATTAGTGAGAGGTAATCTGGGTCGCAAACCCACCCACTTATGCAGCAGGCGTTGACCGCTTCCTGTGCATGCAGAGCCGCTTGAAAATCTGCCTCAAAACTAATACAACTTGGTATTCGTAAATGCCTAATGCCTTTAGTGGTTCTCAGAGACAGTGTTGTGTTGTCGCATGGGTATTTCATACTATTTTGCTACGCGATCCTCCGGATGTGAGACCGCTTCTGTTTACTTCCTGACGTCACTTGCCCTTGCTCGGGAAAGCTGTAAAGCGTTAGGCCGCTGCTCGTGTAAGCAGTGGAATGTAGCACGCCAGCTAAATGCCTTTTGCAGTTTTTTTTTTATTATTATTATGGTTGCTTGGATTGCGGAGGGCAACTTTCCTGAGCGAGTGTTCCACTTTGCATCATTTTCTTCGTTGATTTATGTGTGAGCCGTTCCTGGAAAGGCGAAGCGCGCAGATACTTTTCACATAGGTGGCTCAGGCAACAAAGTTGACACCAAAGTCGGTGTTGCACCCCCCCCCCCCCCCTCCCTTTTTTTTTTTTTTGGAACGGCAATTTGGATCTGGCGCCAAACGTATTGTGCCGACTATAGGCGGCGTGCAGCAAGCACCACTTTTTACATCACATTAGGACCTGCTTGAACTGTTGGCATTTGCCAGCTGCAGTGCATATTATGGTAATGTCACATTTTTGGCAGGGCTTGCATGCACTTTTTACCGTTTCTTGGTTTGTGAAGTCTTTGGTGTGAAATGCAGGTGCTTAGATGACTGGGTTTATGGCAGTTTCCTAGTTGTGCATTTATGACAGTGTCATCGTATTTCCTAACAGATTTATGAAGAACATAACAGCGCGCGATTGACCAACTGAACAGTGATCATTGCTTTGTAGTTTAACGTGCATCAATTGGGAAGATGCTGGGCAGTTATCAAAGTAGTGCACAATTTTTGAAGTCACTAGATGCTGCAATTCAGCATTGAGTGACTTTAATAGCACAGAGAGCAGTAGATGAGCATTCCACAGGGATAAAAACGTGAGTTGGCCGTCTACCTTTATGCAGGAGCAGCAGTGCACGAAGTGGTGCCCAGCCGGGGGCTACTGTTTCGTGAAAGCTGTATATGCCCTGTGCTGTGCAAGCCCAAGCTGTTGCCATTGCAGAGCATTAGCCTGGAGAAGCTTGAGCGCCTACAGGCTCAACAGAAGACCCAACAGCGGCAGTCACCCAAGAGTTACTAGCGCGACACATATCAACAAGTGGCCAGGCTTTTATTAAAAATATACGGCCGTCAAGGGGAGGCAGGCTGGCCCTGGAGCTGCTTTGTTCTATTGCTTTATTCAGCCCGGGGGTGATGTCACTGAGCGCAATTTTCTCTGCCTGTCCTGGGTTACGGGAGGGGGAAAAACAATGGAAGACAAGCACCGGTCCAGGGGCAGAGGCCCCCCGCGCATGATATGTGACCAGCACGAGCTCCCCCGGGAGCCGGAGCCCCACCCTGCTCAAAGACTTCTGCCACGGAGACCTCACTGCAGTCGCCCCAAGGAATTGCCTGCTGCCAGCTGGTTCATTGAAGGTGCTGCCGGTTTTGCGTACTTGCTGGTCAAACTCAGGTTGTCCACACTGATGTTAATGCTACCAGAATCCACCCACGTTTTTCCACACTTTCCTGGTGGTGCTTGGCCACCTATTGGTCCCCCAAGTGCAGATGGTGCTGCACTGGCAGGGCTCGGTGTCAAAGGTGTGCACCCAGGGCTGGGCTGCCGGACAAGACCTGGTAGCCCTTGCAAGGCCACAGGCTGGGCAAGGCCAGCCTGTGGCGGAAGGTGGTATCCCATGTGGAAGGCTGCTGGTTGTGGGTAGCCCATTGGGAGGCCCATCATTCCAGCTGGTGGCGTCTGCAGGCCAGTAACAAGGGGGCTTGTTTGCAGTGGAGTCAAGGGGCTGGTCTGCTGTATGCCTGGTAGCGGGCTCGCCGGCACTACTGGCTGTAGGCCAGCCAGGGGACTAGCCTGCAGGACAGGCTGGGAGATGGGACTCGTATGCAGACTCGGCTGCACACTGGGCAGGGCGGGCGGCGCGGCGGGGCTTGATTGCAAACTGGGCTGCACATTGGTCGCCTGCACGGGCAGGTCAATCAGGCCGCTAGGAATGCTGCTCGTCGGTGTGAAGGACGCAAAGTCCGTAAACTCGTCCTGGGCGCTGCAAAGAGACAAGCCGGGCTATGATACCGGCCTATAACAGTAGCTATGCGGGGAACCTACCTGGGCGACGAAGCCGTTGCGCTCTGGAATTGGCTGAAGTCGGCGAAGTCGCCGTTTGCGGTAGGCGTGCTAACAATGTCACCCAGCAAGTCAGCCGCCGGCACACTCGGCGCCGGCGCCGTGGTGGCAGCCGGGCTTGCAGGCGGTGAGGCCTCACGACCGTAGTTCGCGGCGGCGCCCATGTCCAGCTTCTTAGCTTGCGGCTTCCAACTAGGAGTCCTTGGCTCGTCGCGGTACGTCACGCCTCCACCAGGCCGTTCGTCGCGCTCTTCGTCGTTGCTGTTGTCGGGCGAGTCTTCGAAGCTGTGCCGACGGCCCAGCCGCGGCCCGTGGTCCATGTCATCGAACTTGTTACGGTCGCTGTATCGGAAGCCCAGAGACTCGCCCGACAAGCCAATGTACTTGTCCTTAGCCTTCTTCGCCTTCTTGCGCTCCTCGCGTAGCCTCTCGTCGTCCTGGATAAAGTCAATCAGATCTTTCACTTTCTGGCGCACATTGACGCCCTGATCCTTGCCGATTTCGTCGATGAACGAATAGTTTTCGAGACTCCGCAGATCGTAAATGTGCTCCCGTGCTGACGTGACGACCCTCTCGGAGCCGTTTCGTACAAGGTAGTCGAGCAAGAGGAGGCCCTTGTACGGCCTGCGGTAACAGCGCTTGTTGTCCTGCAAGATGCGTTTCCACAGCATGCCCATCACCTCGGGAAAGTGATCGTACGAGAAAGTCGCCTGCGCGATCTCCTGCATCAGCTGGCCCGGCGGACCCCAGGCCACGTCGTTGGTCGCCTCGCGCACCTTGGCCTCCATCTCGGTGTAGTTCATCACCATGTTGGTGCTGCGCAGAGAAGTCCCGTCATCAGCCGACGGGGAAAAACGATCCGGCGGTGCCAGCCTAGGCCTACCCACCAGCTGGGATCGGCAACCGGCCGCTGACCTACTTACGCTTTATCCACGAACTCCTTGATCTTCCACGGCATATTCATGGTGCTGGGACGGATCGGGCCGGCAGCTGGCGGCTTCGGTGATGCACTCTACGTGGGCCGCACAAATAAGTAGCGCACGGTTCCAAGCACTTACCCACACGACATGAGCGATGGCGGCACCGTCACGTGATCTAACAAGTGCATATTTTTTCGCTCCACGCTAGGTGGCGGCGGCCTTGACGACACCCTTTGCGCCGGCACAACATACTGCCCCTCCCCCCGGCTAGCATTCGCTTGTCGACAACCACGAACCCGTGTTCCACGCTGAAATAGCAGAAGTCGGCTACAGCGGCCGTCCCAACCTCCGCGTGCTGTCGCACCGCGGCGTCTGCTGTTGGCAGTCAGCTGTTCGGGAGGTGTGCTAGCGCCGTCTTATCTTCGTCAGCCCGGCACGTAGGCCGCCTCGAGATACCACTTTTGTCCGCCGTCATATGTACTCAAGCGAACTGCGATAAATTGCTAAAGATTGCCTGAGTTTTAGTGGCAAATCTTGCACACGGTTACAAACGCTTTGACAAGCACGCGCATAAAGCGAATTGTTTTTTTTTTCTTTTTTTTTTTAAAGGCTCTGGCTAGCTAGCTGGCTGAGCAAACTGAACAAGAACTAATAAAACGGGAAGGTGTCGGTAGAAAGTGTTCAAACGAAACGAAAAATTATCCAGTAAGAGAAACTAGCACTTCTTCCTTGCTTGGAGCTTTCGTCACACGCTTACCACCAGACAACGTTCTTAGCCACCAGATGCGCGCACTGCGCGCGCAGTGCGATGTTCCGCACACATTACTGGAGATCAGGTCGTCCTGTCACAGCAGCCCCTAAGAACCGTCCCGAACTTCCCCATTTACGCGCCAGTGACCTGAGCAAAGTCCGTAATTCTTCATCAGGTGGGTTATTGCTTTTTAAATAATTAAGCCGCAACGCACTTTATGCTGCGTTCTGAGCCGAAGCCTTTGCGCACCGTGCTGCCTACGCTTGTCGTCAGTGAAACTTATCGGTGCTGACTGCTCAAAGCCTTGCTTCGAGCAAGCCGGCCGCGTTGCACCAGCGTCGTCTGAACCAGAACTAGCGGGCTAGAAATTCCATAGTAGAACGAATAAAAAACCTACCCTTCCCTGGGTGCATTGCGCTGTGACGTAGGTTAGGCGCTTCTGTCGGAGAGTGCGCCATCTTGAAATCGTTTTCTACTATTGGTTTGTAAATCTAAAGCCATCGAATGAAATTTACATGTCTAGAGGCCTCAGGCACTCTTAGTTAATTTTTCAAGAAGTACAAAAGACTTTTCGCGTTATTTATTGCGGTTGTAATGGCAGGTAAATATATGCTTCAGCCTTGAAAAAACTGTTCTCCTGTGCAGCTGCGATAATGGCAGTCGCTTTGACGCCGGCCAGCGACTTGTGTTCAGGCCTTTCACTGTGGATATTTACTGCGTGTTTCAGGTAATGGAGAAATCCAGTGGTGTTTCTCTCAAGTGAAGGGGACGTTAGACGACGATGTAACAGAAGGTGAGTGAACTGCGGCCGCAGTGCAAGGCTTAAGCAGTGGTCAAATTTTGAGAAGTTGTAGTGGAAAAGTTGCCAATGTGATTTATTCCTGCTTTCCTTGCTGAGTTGTGCAGATTATTTTGTGAGTATTCTCAGTGATTGTGTAGGGGTCATGGTGAACTATATACTGAGCGCTGCATAGTGTGTGCATGTCCTGCAGGGGCTCTTGTGCTAAGTGCGCGTGTGGTTTAAGCGCTTTAGTGGCACCTAAGGAGACTTTAGTTAATCATATCTGAGCGTTCGCGGCCGTCTTAGGTCACTGGGGCGCGGTGACAGACGTGTGATGAACGGCGGGGACGTGAAGTGTGACCTTGATCGCGCAGCTGAGTTTTTGTTGTCGCGGACGTGCTGAAAGTACCGGCACCCAGGCTGGCCCGTGGGTGCAGCGTTTTGGTGGGTAGCGCCCTGCGCAACGGTCCGTGTTCTCGGGCTCGCTCGCGTTTGGTAGTGCACTTGTTGCGTATGCTGGGCAGCGGGGCCTGGTGCATGCTTCTCTATGCACGAAAAGGACAGAGTAAACAATGCGTTCATTCGTTTTGATCCGTTCTCTCTCCGTGCAGCGGACATAATTTCATGCGTGGAGTTCAACCATGACGGTGACCTGCTGGCGACAGGCGACAAAGGTGGTCGGGTTGTCATCTTTCAGCGAGACCCCGCGGTGAGTACGGGCACGCCTTCCCGGCGCGCGCCGGTTGGTCGCACACCGTGGAGCAGGCCTCGCTCGACCACCGCGAGCCCTGCTCCATTGGGCGCCGCTGCTTGGCCACCCTAACGCACGCGTTACCTTCGACTTCTGGCCTCTGCTTTTTCCGCATGTGCACGAGCAGGCCGAGGACAAAACTGCCCCACTGTAACCGCGTCCGTGAACCTTGTACTGTGTTGCCATGTCGTATACATATTATAGTATTGTTGATGTGGTGGTCAGCAAGCGCCCAAAGCTGCTTGGGTTTGCTCAAAGCTTGTGCTGTCATGCGGCATCTCCAACTTAACATCTCAAGGATCTTAATAGTGTGCGCACACAATGTATGTAAACAGCCTCAGTAAATGGGCATTGACACTGTTGTTTCTTTTAGAAGTTCCTCTTATTGCCAATTTGGATTTAAATGTCAATTGATAGCTTGGTTATATGCATAGCACACAGCCATCCATGGTTGGCCATCTGTTGATGCTTGATAACTTTCCAAACTTTACTGTGTAATGTCATTTCATGACAGTATATAAAAATGGCGATGCCCGCAGTGCAGTGACCTTCATGAATACAGTTACTTTCGTGAGATGCTTTTTCTCTAAAGCTGGATTACTGCACATAGCTGGTGATAATTCATGGCAGCCTTGCCTCGGATGAGTGGTTAGAGTGTTCGATTTTAGGCCAGGAAACCTAGGTTCAATTCCAACTGCGGCAGCCACCTTTCATCTCCATTGTAGGCACCAATGTGCTGGACAGCATCAGTGCGCGTAATGAACCCCAGGCAGTCGAAATTATCTGGAGCCCTCAATTACGTCCCTCATAGCCAGAGTCGCTTAGGTGTTTAAAATCCCGTAAACAAGACCGAACCAATTCAGGGCAATACTGCTGTGAACTGTGCTTCTGGTTGCATTTTTTTTCTTCAGCTAATTGCGTATGAGACCGGGATGTGTGCTTCTACAGAACTTGAGCCCAGTTTATTTTTGACTTAATTGTGTTGTATAATTTAAGCTGCAGTGCAAAAAAAGTTCTCTTAATGTTATAGTTGTGACCATTAGTGTGGGACATGTTTCGTGACTTCTTATTTTGCTTGCAAGGAAACTTATTGAGGGAAACAAAAATTTCAGAATTGGTGTAATGGCCTGCAATGTAAGCTAAGAACAATATTATGCAGTAGCATCAAATACTGCACATCGCCCTCGAATATAAAGAAAAAGAAAACACTGCAGCAAACAATGGAAATGTAAAGAGAAGCATAAGCATTAGAAAGGCACCATATTCAGTTTTTTTTTTTATGTCTTAACATACCCTCTGAATGGATTGGTAGGTAAAAATGGAAGCAATTTGTTGAGGGGGATTCATCATTTGATGGAATGAGGTAACACTCAATTCAAGGCTTTCGGTGATGAGCATGAAATGGAGTATTTGAGTGGCTAGGGGTGTGGCCTTGTGTTGTGGAAATGCATATGAGAGTTAGGTGGCCCAAGGCCCAAGGAAGCGGGATCGAATCCCGGCCTCGGCGGCTGCGTTTCGATGGCGGTGAAATAGAGTGGCGTCCGTGTGCTGTGTGATGTCAGTGCTTGCTAGAGAACCCCAGGTGGTCGAAATTTCCGGAGTCCTCCACTACGGCGTGTCTCATAGCCTGAGTCGCTTTGGGACGTTAAACTCCACAAACTAAACCAAACCAAAATAAGATAACTCACTACCGCACTTCGCAATTTCATCACATCCACAGCCTGCACAAAGTAGCCAATTCAAAGTGTAGTGTGTGTGCGTGCACGCGCGCAACCTTAACATTTCTCTTCCAGTGTCCCTTTAATGTACTATGGGCTCGATTGCAGTTGCCGAATTTTTCGTAGAATTGGCTGCATTTTTTCAGTGTATCGTTTGTTATTCAGAGGATGTTAGCTTTCCAGTGTGGGGTCAGTTAAAGCAGGGGCAATTTTCATAACCTCTATGCGGTATGCACTGGCACCCACGTGGCTCCCAACCACGCCGCCGGCCGCCATTTTTGTAGTGCGCAATACAGACAAACGCTTCCGCTATCATGCTTTCCTTGCACGGAGCATTCAGATTGCCACTCGAAATTTGCTAGCATGACAGATTCGACTGGCTATCGCTGCGCGCGACAGCAGCAAAAAACTATGTTGCAAATAACGCTACATTGCATGGGAAGCTGTATTGCTTAGCGCTGATTGAACCGAGCCAAGGTCGAGAAAACGAGTCCAATGACGCTGTGAGCTGACTCAAGTGCAGGTAGTGGTCAATAGCCGCAGCACTTCCATGAAATTGGAGAGTTTCAATTTGGAAGCCTTATTACGGCTACACTAAAGAAATATATATTTTTTTTTCTCTCTGACTGACGGGTGAAGGACGGGCGTACAAGACTAATTATGTGCGCCACTCGCTACGTGCTTTTCCCTCGCCACGGCCGGACTGAATGCAATGAATGCAACGGCGCGCGCTCCCTCGCCTGTTTCGTTTTTGCGCACGCAGAGTGCCACGTCCCGCCAAATGCAGAGAAGGAAGGGGAATTTGGCTTGCGGAGGCTAGGCGGCCAGGCAGGAGAGTGAAAAACCTTTTCGAGGAAGTGGGAGGAGAGAAACACGACAGAATCGAGTGATTGCGGTGGCTGTAACTGCGTTAATAATTACTCTTTTTGCAAAAACATTTTTTCAGCCTTGCGTTCTGGGGGCGAAGCCTCACAGTCACCGGGGGAGAACATATTTTCGACTGGAGGGTGGACAGTGGCTCGTTAAGGCGAGAGCCTTTTATGGCTTGTACTGTCATCCACAGAAGGTGTCACACTTTGCGGCTACCCTAGGTCACATGATGCCACCCAAGATGACGGCCACCATAGGTCCACGCCCTCCAAAGGGGGAGTCTTAATACACTTTCGTTACGCGAGAGGCGGTGGCTGGCAGCTGACATGGCTGAGCATTAACTGGACGTAGGGCTTCCTGACATTACGTTTAGCAGGCGCTGCCAACTCGGGCCTCTCCTTTCATATGGGAGGGTGATATAAGAATGAGCCTGCCAAGACTCTTGCATTCACATTATCCCTATGCCACGCAGGCATGTGCCGGGCCTTTTATTTGGCACTTCCTCGAGCACCGCACCACACAGCCTACAGAAGCAGACGCAGTAAAACCAGGAATCAGCGAAGTTTCAAACAATGGCTTTTGCTTTATCGCACTTTAGTGGGCCAAAGTGACACACAAATTTTTGTACTGCAGCTTTTGGGAAAGTTTAATTGGAGCCCCTCCTGTGCTTATTTGCATGCACCATGTCTAGAACATTTGCAGGTGACCCAGAGTTTACTCTGAAGCGCTATGTTCATGTTACATGTGCAGAAATGATGGAAATCGAGGGTTTTGTGCAGACACGTCGTCCAGAGTAATGTAAGAGCACCATACACCCACCACAGCCGTCTGGTCGCATTCTCTTAATTCCCCTTTAGTGCGCTTGAACCGCATGCATCTTTCTGGGCTCACGGAAGGGCTGTTCTGATCATTGTCCGAGCTTCATTCCAAAACAGGGAGAATCCACAAACAGTGTTCGCCGCTGCGCCCTTTTCACGTACCTCTGCTCAAGCAGTGCTATGACTAGCTCATCAGGGTGTCTAGCAACCGGGAAAACCGGAAATTGTCAGGGAAATTTCATGCACCGGGAAAAGTCAGGGAAATATCAGGAAAACCATCAAAATTTTCACCAAGTCCGGGAAAATGGCATGATATGTTCTGCAGTGCATTTTCATTTTAAGCTGGCGCACAGCAAGTATGTTATTCATGCAGATTTTTTTTTTTTTTTTAGGGGGGTTGAGCGCGCTGCCCCCACTGTGGCCGCTCCACAAGGCGATGTACGTTATACTAGTTTGACGCCAGTGCATTGCTGAGCTGCCACGATAGAAGAAGCAATACCCACGTGAGTTGGGTACCCAATAAAATATGCGGAAGCGCTGCGTGGGAGTAGTACGCGACAAAATCGCACCAGCAGCATCCAGCGCTAAAACGATCGGCGAGCTGAACTATATCTGAGGTCCATTGTGATACTTCAGCGGTTGACCGCTCACATCTTCGTGATCTCGCCACAGGTACCGCATTTCGTGTGTGCGATAAAATTGCTTAACGCTTTCATGTCCACAATCACGAATTCGGTACCGGCATCATATTCCGCGCTAACGCCGAGGTGAAATTCGCGTTGGGTCGTGGCCTTTCCCAACAGAACAGAGTCTGCGCCGGCTCCGCCATAAGGTAGTACGCGGCGGCGGCGGCGTCAACTATCGTGATCCGGGATGCAATTCGCGCTGTAATTTGAACCCGCGGTGTCATCTTCGGACAGCGTGGTTGATGTTCCCTACACATCTAACAAGTCTGGCACTGGCTGTAACTCAACTGTCCCGACGGCATGCTTGTGGCCGACGTCTTCTGGTTTTTGCTCCTCGCCCGTTTCTTATGGCTGCCCGTTGCGTGCACAGTTACAATGTACTGTTTTCCAGCATCTCAATCGCAAGGGAAAAACTGCACAGAACAATGCATCGTGAAACACGAGCACTAGCGGAGATGCGCATGAAGCGGCGGCCACCGCTACAAACGCAAAACAGCAAGAAAAAATAAAATGCGCCATCACGCCAGTCAATGGGAGACTCGGAACGGCGCTTTTCAAGCGCGCAGTCAGTCCGCTTGAGCGAAGCCATTTTGAGATATCACAAATATTGCGCAAAGAAAGCAGCTTTAAACCAAGCCCAAGATAGCGGTGATCGGCCGGCTGCAACACCCGCAGCTTGCGCGGGAATTTCGAACGCAATTCCTTTTTTCAGGGGGCATTTCGTGGCTGCCGTGACGCTTTGAAAGTCGATTTTATCGCATTTCCTGACTGAATTCAGCGTTAATAATTTGAGTGCAGGTGCTCGAAAAGATAAACGTTTCGAAAATGAGTTTTTCTCAAAATCGATTTTTGACCATTTTCGACTGTCCCGAGACTCGAGTCTGTTCTTAATTCTACAGCTGTTATCTTCAAGAATTTTCGCTAAGACCGCGCTAAGAGAAACGCGCTCTCCCTCAAGACCGGCCGTGACCTAGGGTGCCTCGATGCGAGGCACCCTATATACACTTGAATTTTGACTAATCAAAAGCGCCGTTTTTTGATACATGGGGCCTATAGGAAATTTTGCAGCTGGTAGTATCAAAGAGCTCTGCTGAGGCCGGCATCAGTGCGCTTTTAATTTTCAGTGAACTTGCTACATTTTTACCTGCCATTAACACGCATAACAGCCTTTCACTATTGTAAACTGAAGAATATGATTAATAAATAGCTTTTTGTTCGAAATTATTCATCTATGGTCATTATCATCAGCAGCTACATTTTTGAGCCTCTTCACTCGTCAGGGAATTTGACCTGAAATAATCAGGGAAAACCTGGAGAAGTCAGGGATATTGAAAATAGTGGTTTGCTAGACACCCTGCTCATGTGCCCACCTTTAAGTGGCGTCTAAAAATATTTACAATGCATTTTCATGCAGCTTTCGCATGAGAAATATTATAGGCCCGATTTCCAATACGTGCTGATTCGAACCAGCAACATCAATGTGGCACAAGAGCCTTACCGTAACATCATGAAAGCGCACTTTCAGGAGCAGGATGTGAGTGAGTTTGTCTGCTACCTGCACCACAAAAATGGCGGCTGGCGGCGTGGTTGGCCACCATGTGGGCGCCAGTTCAGCCTCCTGTATAAAGTGTCTAAAGCAGAACAGCTTCTTCGGTTGGTGTGGGCTTGAAGGTAGTCTTTCTAAAGTTTAGAACCAAGGGAATGTGCTTCTAAACTGTAGGGGAGCTCCTTTAACATTCATGAAAGTCCTTCCTATGAGAAAGGGTAAGAGAAAAAAACCTTTACCTTCAGATTTGGAATACTCGGAATGCATTACGAGCCACACAGTGTGGCTCAAAGGCAAACCCCTTGGGCTCTGAGCTTTTGACAAAAACAGTACCTTTCTGCATAAAGGAGACAGGAATGGGAATAAACTAAGCTCTAAGTATGTGAATGTGCATCATTCAACTTGTGAGCATAGGTTATTTAGAAAGCCTTGCAGTACCATAATGGGTATAATTTAGCTGGTCTGTATAAGCAGGTGACGTTGCACAGTTTGCCTTTTGCAGTGTTAATTGGTCTGTGGCTTTATTTCTGAAATGTAAAGTAGCATTGTTTTTCAGGGACATGGAAGTTGTGAGCAGTCTTCAAAAAAGCATTTGGCCAGAAGTCCTGTTATAAGAAAAAAGAGCAGTGGTTACAAAAAAAAAAAGAGGCTAAAACATACAGCTAGTAAGCTGTGTACTACAGGCACTATGTATGATTTGCTGAAATGCTTCTTTGAGTACGTAACATTTCTTTCAAAATCTGCTATCATTATGATTCTCTTGGGCTTAATTGTAGTGGTGTGCCCCCTACACGGTAGCCTTTCCTGCACCTGTTGAGCTAAATTGCAATAAGCTCAACGGGCTTATTTTAAAGGAGATGCAACATGGGCTACTGGAATGGTGCAAGTTCTGTCCTCTTTCTCTGCCTATAATAATGAGCTCAGTTTACCTCATTTGTTTACTTTATGAGGAGTAGCTGTTGCTTTAACTGGAGTTCGTTTAGTTTACCATGAGTAGATTTTCTTGTAACATTCTCTGGTATAACATTCTCATAAGTACCTTTTCTTGTAAAGATCCAATGTTTATCAGAATGCACAAAATGTTTTGACTGGAAAACAGCGCAAGAGACAAATACCAAAGAAGAGAACCACAGGACGAGCGCTATCCTGTGTATCTTAGCGCTCGTCCTGTGGTTCTCAGCTTTGGTATTTGTCTCTTGCACTGTTTTCCAGTCAATATGTTCCACCAACTCGCCCGTTTGGCTATAGTGTTAAACAGAATGTTTCTCATAAGTGGATGCAGCATTAGCATGGCACCTGTATGCAGAAAAGCTCACTTTCGCATTTCTTTTAGGGTCTTCCATGAAATGCCCCCCCCCCCCCCCCCTTTTTTTTTTCTGCCTCGTATTTGCAGTGCATTTTTTGTCTGTTTAAGTGGTTGGTTGGTGGTGCCAGCATTTATGAAGTGGCATAGAGAGTTCACAGAAAAGCATCCTCTTCTATTTTGAATGGAACTTAATTCTACTGTCAGGTCTAAACTGTAAAATGAAATTAACTGCTATAATTAACACCTCCTTGCCAATTCATTCTGCAATATCTAGGTGCTCCTAGTTATGTGGGTATCTGTTCTGGGCTATTTCTGAGGGTGGTAGTTTCCAGTGTTTTATTTAACAGTAGGTTGATATATTAATTCAGTATTTGCATTCTAAGTTATTTAATGTTAAATTTAACTTAAGACTGTAAGGTGGGCACTTCATTGTTTGGGCTTTTCCTAGGTGGTCTCAGTGATTTTGGTTTTTCATTTATAAGCAACTTGTTTTTGTGCTTCTAAAGATGGTTGTTTGGGGGCTGAACTGATGTCCTGCAGTAGGGCCATCATTTTTTTTAAGCTACACTAGTGCAGCAAAAATTCATTGTAGGTATAGGAGATTTCCTGCACTGGTGTAGCAGGAAAGGCGACAGGAGGAAATGGCCCTAGTATT
Source organism: Amblyomma maculatum (assembly GCF_055883805.1). NCBI lineage: Eukaryota > Metazoa > Arthropoda > Arachnida > Ixodida > Ixodidae > Amblyomma > Amblyomma maculatum. The sequence continues at coordinate 259,328,478 of NC_139344.1, forward strand.
TCTTGTGCCATGACTTAAGAATCATGCAAATTCAAAACATAATTTGTGAAATAGATTTTGAACAAGGGTACGTAGACCACACTGCTCATCAGTAAAGCTTTGGTAAGGTTGGGCAAAATTTTAGAGATAACTACTGTGTGTGTGTGTTGGAGGGGGGGTGCAACGACAAGGGCACTAAAAAATGAGGGGGGGGGGGGGGGAATACAATTGAATTTTTTTTTTCATAACCTTTATTTTTTATTGATTGCATACCTTTAAGCTTAGCAGAGCCATAGTAGCCTGGCCTTCACACTGCTGAGTAGGCATGCGTAGTCTCATTGGCACCTGTACTTGCTCGCATTTGTTGGGGAAAAATTGTCGAAAGTAATACCTTTGTCAAGCATGTTGGTTAGGTGCACTCATGGGTGGGGTAAGACAACAGGCGTCTACTCATCAAAGCTAAAAAGGGCCAGTGGGCCATCACTCGGAGAAGAGTTCCGTGGCTAGAGTGCATTTACAGAAGGCATTCCACTGCCTGATGTCGCCCTGGCTTGTCTCGTGTCTCTTTTTTATAAAATTGGTTTGTTGCTCAAAAGCCAAACACTTGGTTTTCATAAGTTTTAGTTCTGTCTACTTACATTTGTTGTCCATGGTCATTTTTGTTATACGTGATGCTCTGCTTCCCTAATTTAGCACTGCATAGTCTAAAGTGTCAGTCGAGGAGTTCGCATGCACATTATCAGGGATCCCCCCACCACTCTCCTAGATTATGGCTTGACAAAAGCGCACATCACTTTACAGTGTATGGCATGGAGAATCCCACTCGCTCCCTTGCTGGTAGAAATTGCTGCTGCGCCAGCTGATGGACATGCTTTTAGAAAAGTGTGCGGCCGCATTGTCACGTACACCGATGCTGCCCCTCTGCATGTGGTGTGGGCAAGCTTTGTTCTTATTTCTGTCCTGGAGTTCAGGTTCAGTCACCCTTATGAGAATGTGAAAACGATAAATACATGCAAGCAGTCAAGATTATCTTGCTTCTAAACTCCCTCAGCAAAACGAGGCTGTGCCGCAAGAGATTGCATGCAAGAGTGTTGGCATTAGGGCTTTGCTGTCATCAACTTTCTTAGTGTCCCATGTAGCTTAGACGAGTTTTCCTATCCTGATTGGGGAGAATTTTGTTGGATAAAAGCAGTAGCTGCGACACAATGCAGGAGCATGCATGGTCACAGGTCCACACCTTTCTCACTGCTGCCAGTCTACAGACAGCTGTTATGGCAGACGCAAAGAGCCCTCACACGATACTCTGGATGTTTGGCGCGTCCAGATCGGTCGCAGTCGATAATCACAGCATCCAGAAAGCGTTGAAACTCTTAAAGAAGCATGTTGGCAGTGGCAGAAAATAGAGAAAAATGCCACAGATGTAAGAATTTCTTTTTTAATGCCCTGAAAGAAATTAATTCGCATTCAACCTACTACTTAAACTTCGCTTTTCAGTGTGTCAGCATGTTTAGCTACTGTGCTTTCCCAGCTCGTACATTTCTTTTTCCTAGATTTCATGAAAAATGTAACAGTAGAGCTTTACTTCATTGTCATTATTAGTAATACGAAATTGCACTGTTCTCAAATAATTTCCACATTAATCAGGTTGCTAGATTTCCACCCCAATCTAGATCCCCACTTCTCAAAGAGGAGAAGTGGACAACGACGGCGCAGATCTGCACCGTCGTTGTCCACTTCTAAGAAGTTTTGGGAGGAGCCCTGCACTCTGTGCAAATGTACTTGTGCGCTTGAAAAGAGTGTGAAACTCCCTTCAGCTGAGCTAATTCTTCAACAGGAGATAGGCAAAAGCAGATTATTTCTATGCTGCTGGTGCTGATCCCCTCACAGCACTTTAATTATATAGAAAGGTTGATATTGTTTTTAGTTAGAAACCTAAAGGAAGTCGCAATGTATAGCATACGACATATGCTCTGTTACCTGCCCACTAACCCATCCAGATTTCACAAGTGTCTCCATGGGTAAACAAAATGCCAATGTGTCATGTAATCACGCAATCTGGGAACATGCATGAATTAAAGTCTTCCTTCAAAGTTTATAATCTCAGAGTTGGTCTATAACCAATTTTTTGAACTCTGTGGAATCCTAGAAGTCTTCAAAATAATCAGTCCGCAAAAATGTGTGCTTAAAGAACAAAGAATGACTGCGGCGAAACATTAGCCTCAGAACTTGTGAACGACACTGGTTCTCGCGTGCAGTTTTGCAAGAAGCTATGTTGGATGGTATTTGAGCCGCAGTCCTAAGTTATGTCCTTACTACCTCGCTTTGGAGAGCCTGTGTAGACACTAAGCATGGATACTACTGCAATACCTAGACAGCATTCCACGCTATATAGTTAAGTTGTTGTACTGAATAAGTGGTAGCCACTCCTGTAAAAGTACATTTGTGAAAAGTGGCCGACAGCAAAAATGGCAGTAAGCACGATCCGCCCGTCCAAATGGATGCAGTTGCATGGCGCTACTAGGCTTGCTCTTAGTCACCATTTGTTTCAATCGTGCAACATGATGACCTTGGCACTCAGTCACTTTATATTTTCTTTAATTGGAAATTGGATAGGGTTAGTAGAGGCTTTGCACGGAGTTCAAGCACAGTTTCTGTTGCAAGCACAGGAACTTCATCAAAACTTGGCTACTACTCAAAAGGATATAGAGGTGACCGAGTCTGATTAATTGGTTCCGTGTGAGAGAAGTGCAAGTGTGCATAAAATGTGATAGAACTAGCTGGCCTAACATGAAGGAGATTAATAAAGATGAAACCTTGCAATGGAAAGTGGGCTGCCAGACATCAGCTCTTTCGAGCTGCTATGTTTGTGAGTACAGTCGACGACCGATTTTTCGGACTCTCAACAGTCCACGAAAATGTCTGAAAAATCAGGGAGTCCGAAAAAACAAATGAGCACCAAGAAAGCTCAATTTTGTTGCCTACTATTGACTTTGAGGCTGGAAAAAGTTACGAATGCTTTTCTGCACCATGCTCCGCTTCCGTGCTAACAGGTCTGCCTGAATTTTGGCTAGAGTCGTAGTGTCGCCGTATTCCGACGAAAGGGTTGCAACCGCTTGCATCAGCTCAGCTTTCGTCGGCTGTGCTGCTGCAAGTGAGTTGTCGTCGTTGCTCTCAGACTCCGCAAGCACTTAACGAATAATTTCTGCACGGTCGATGGAATTTCGACACCTGCAGTGCGAAGGTCGTCAATGAGCTGCTCACTGCCTGACAGCTGTTCGATGGTGCTATCCCGCCTGGTGGAAGCAATTGCGCAGCGTTGTGGGTGCCACAGACTTTCACGCATCGGCGAGCGCACTAAGTGCTCCAAGCAAATCAACAGAGTAGGTTTTCCCACTGTCGAGGCACACCACCACCACCAAGCACTGGATCACAACACCGACTCCGTTGAGTACCTTATCGCTGCCGCATTGCACGCAAAACAAAAAAAAAACTCTTTATAAAATCCAGAAACAGCTGTCTTGAAGAACTGAAGCCGATTCAATTAAATGCGAGCCACAGTAGCGACAGAACGTAGTTCTCACATTGGCACGACCACGGCTAAGCCTACTCTCTATGCTCGGCAACGCACGTGAAACGCACGGCAAACACACAGAGGAACATGCAGTCAAAGCAATCAAGCTAAAAGGAAAAAAAAGCACTCCAGCAGTGAGCAGCGACGTTGTTCCGGAAGCAGAAGCTGCTAGGCAAATAATATAGCCTCGATCCAACGTCAGTTTAGCTGAGGAGCGGCACGCAAGGCCGGCGCTGGTTGCGAGGCTATCGAAGGAAAAAGTAAACAGGATGGCGGCGACACTGCTCAAAACGTGTGGCAGTTCGCCCGGCTGACGCTTGGAATGTCCAAAAAATCGAATAGCCCTCCCTAGAGTGTCCAAAATTTTGAGCCGCGTAATACATTGACATAAGGTTTGTCCTAGGGCCGGGAAAAAGTCCGAATAATCAAGCACGTCCGAAATATTGGGTGTTCGAAAAATCAGTCGTCGACTGTATATGCGAAGTATGTCTTCAAGTAAATCCTTCATGTGACGTATTTCCTGAAGATGTCTCTCTTTTAATTGTGCAGCGTAAAACCTAGGGATAGAAAACTGGTCAGATGCAGTTCTGTGCCAGTTGTGACAAACCTAATATTATAGCACTTTTTGCATCACACACAACTTTTTCCAGCATTGTTTACCAACCTAAGAGGTTTGGAAACTAAAAGCGTCGTGTCCCAGAGTGCTTCCAGGTCAGTTTGATTGCTACGACATACTCTAGATTCAATATTTAGGTGCTCCATATTTAATTTTTCTAGTAGCATCACTGATAATAGTAAACTGACAATTTACAGAAACAAGAAATCGGAAAAATGCAAATTTAAAATCCCCATCGTGGTGGCTCTGCAAGCCTCCACTACTGTGTCTCGCAAGGCCTTTGTTGCTTTTGGGCGTTAAGCACTGTAAGCCATAAACCACAGATAGAAAATCACCACGTTTTGCTTTCGGAGCTCCAGTGTTCGAAAACTGCTGTAGCAGAATAAGGAAATTTGGAGAGATGATGCCAGCTGTAATGTCAAATGAAAGTTTAAATGAAATCGAGCTAGTGGTTCGGAAATTCCTTTCGTCCACCCTTAAAAGTCGGAAGCGAAGCAAAAGTTACTTTATAAGACAGCTTGAATCTGCAATTCATTCAGAATGAAATAAGCTCTGTCAGTTGCTAAGAGTTGCTCGTGTACAGTGTTCATTATTATTGGCCATGCTAGGTACAGGTGTGGACAATAGTAAATGGAAGACACCTTTGCCTTCCAGTATTTTTTGCAGGTTGCCTACTTGAAACCTACAGCTATGGTATCTGCTTGCTGGTAGGGGCATTAGCAGGGTGTCTAGCAACCGGGAAAACCGGAAATTGTTAGTGAAATTTTATGCACTGGGAAGAATCGGTGAAATGTCGGGGAAACCATCAAAAATTTTGTCGAGTCAGGGAAAATGGACGATAGAATCGGTGAAATGTCGGGGAAACCATCAAAAATTTTGTCGAGTCAGGGAAAATGGACGATATATTCTGCAGGGCAATTTCATTTTAATGTAATGCACAGCAAGTATGTGATTCATGCAGATTTTTTTTTCTTTTCTGCTGTCTCGGCGTGCGGCGGCTGCAAGGCGAGGCGCGATATATTACTTTGACTCCACATGGCTCAGCTGCCACAATAGAAAAACCAATACGCACGTTAGGTGGGTACTCGATAAATTATGTGGAAGCGCTGCGTGAGAGTAGTGTACAGGAATAACTGGGCTGGCAGCGGCCAGCACGGAAGCAACTGGCGAGCTGTGCTACCAAGGGCGTGCGCAGCCATATTGGATTGAATTGACTCAGCTTTTTGCTGGGTGGGTGCCTCACGTGCTCTGAGGCTGACATCAGTGCACTTTTAATTTTCATCCAACTTGTGACGTTCTTATCGGTCGTTAACACTACTGACAGCCTTACCGCATTTGAAGCTGCTGTTATACCTTGCCTGCCGCTGTATTTTGCCGCCCTTTAGTTTCTCCGGGCTGCAGAAATGCCGTGTCGTGGTGTACGCAGCGCATTTTTTTTTTTCTTCTCTGGCCAATAAACTGGCGAGAATGGTGGTGGCGGGAATTTGAAGAGGGAATGCTGCTCTTTCAATTGAGACCAAGATGGCTTCAGTAGCATGCATGGAACCGGAGCTGTGTGCCGCAGGAAAATTGTCGTTTTGGCGTCGATTTCTGTTGAAATTCGGTCAAAAGTGACGATAATTGTTTTTGTGGGCAAAATACTGAACTTAAAACTGAGATTTTGCAGACAGGTGCAGAACTGGCTGCAGACTAATTTTTTCGAAAGCTCAATTTTTCGGCGATTTTTCGATTTCTAAAACCCATGTCCCCCCTTAAGTAACCCATGTTAAAGTATGAGTGGTGTTCGTGTTTATCGTCTCCCGTTCTGTGGAACATTCAATATATCAAAATGCATGCCGTGCCCCTGCAAGGGGCGCTTTTCCTAGTGACGCCTCCACCATCACTTGCTCTTGGCGCATGTGACGTACCGGGTTGACTGTGCAGCCTTGCACACCTACTGCCAGCGTTAACATTTTAAAATCGCTCGATGGGGTGAACAAGTGCGCATACTCACGGTCTGGTAGTCAGCAGTTCAGTCAGCCATAAACGCGCATTTATCCGCCATTGTAACTAGCATGCATGCACCATATTCACATTTCTGTATTACAAAAGAGCCCATCCATTGGCGTATCTTATATATCAAATTATGGCTAGTATACAGTTGATCTCAGATATATCAAACTCTCGAAATATCCCCTTGGAAATCCCATGCAAATATATAGGACTCAGGTTTGCTTGCATCAGACTTGTGTTCAGTAGAACATTCAGTATATGTTTGTTTTCAGCGTGACACTCCTGTTGTGCGGGGAAGCTGGTGTTGGGTGCGCAGGTTACTATAGTCAACTGTGGTGACTCTTCCCTCTCCTTCACTGCTAAAGGAGAGGGAAAAATGGACTGCAACCTGTTTCAACTAAGTTAATATCGTGTTTCAGACTCTGACCTCATGATCAGCAGTGGCTTTTCCAGGCACAGTCTGCAGCTGCTTTTATGTGCACCTTAACCACTACGCCATTTGTGCCTCGCGTCTTGAGATGCAACTGCAAACTGGGCAGCCTGAGCTTCAATGCACCTGTCTACCTAACAAATATTTTTTGAAAGACGTGTGGTCCATGGAGCAGCACGTAAAGATGCGCGCGGTGAAACCTCTTTTCTTTTTTTACGCCTGGCACGTGCGTGCCAGGGTGGGCTGCCAGTACGCCGGCAGGAAGCCCAGTGCTTCAGGAAGCATGCCACTAACATGCGTATACTGCATTGACGCTTCTGGTTTTTAGAGGGGCTGATATGTTGGCATGTTTTATATAATAAATTATCTCGTGATCCCTTTTGAGTTTGATATATCCGGTATCGACTGTATCTATTTTGTGATGCCCTTACGTTTGTTGAGGGTTGTGCATCTTATGTGTTGGTTCAAGGTAGGTTGTTGTTAGTGTGCGCATTTTTCAAACTTTTGCAGATTATGACTAGCAGTTTACTGGTATCGCTCTAGAGGAAAGTATATAACAGTTGCATCTTACTTGCACTCGTCTATGAGGCTGAAACGTGAAGGCTAACGAAAATGGTTCTACTTAAAGGGACACTAAAAACAGCCAAAGATAGTATGAAAATCTAATAAACTACATTTGGTGACACTGTCGCCGCATATCCGGCAGCAAAAAAATCGAATAATTGCTGAGATATTGCGATAAGAAGTTGGTTTTTTCTTGTTCCCGCCGGTTGAATTCAAACTGTGGCCTCCAACTACGTAGTTGGAGTTGAGTGACGCACACTATGACGTAAGCGGAGACTCCGTGATAGCTAGCGAGCCGGCGCGGCCCGCGGCGTCGCATCCCTCAAGGGCCAACTTGGCAACGGCGTACTCGCAATGACGGCCTCAGCCAAAATAAATAAAACGATGAAGAGAGTAATTTACCGAGCGATGGGCCCATAAAGGAAGGAAAAAAAAACATTGCGCTTGTAATGCACAATACTTTACATGTTTCTCAAGCTTTTGCGCTCCTTCTTGCACTGTGTATAAACAAACCGAGCCCTCGGTCATCGCAACGCTTCCTGACATGCTTACATACAAATCAAGATTTAGTTACCAGCAAAATAGTGTCCTCGCTGCTGCGCTTGTCAGTTTTGAAGCTTCGTCGCACTTTTCTCCTTCAAGGTTTGTGCTACAGCAGCGAAAATTACGTCCACGGTAGCAGAACATGACCGAAGTGCCGGCGCCACTACATTTGCCAGCGCTGCGAAATTCCACATGTTAAAATGGATCCAGTGCACAATATAGTGCGCATAGGCATCCAGACATTAGTTGCAAGACGTGATAGCAGGCAGCATGCGCCGATGATCAAGAAGTTGTAATTTTTAGACCGGCAGCAGAAACACTTTATTGTAAATGGGGCTATGACATAAAAACTAGAAATATTTCCAAGGTTCTTGTGGCGCGGCGTAGCCGAGCGGTTAGCGCCGAACGTTGCGGAGCAAGCAGTAGCGAGTTCGAGTCTTACCGCTTCTGGCCATTCTTTTTTTTTTTTTTACCCTTTTGTAATGTATTTCTGGTGCTTCGTTATTTTTAGTTTTTACTTTTTACCCGAGGCCCTTTTTTTCGCCGGGCGACGAGCGCAATATATCGACACTCTCCTTGGTATGAGCGGCACATATGCCCCTTTTGTTTACGACGCCTGCAAATAGCACGTTGAAGGTCTTGTTGACGCAGTATATGTTGGTCAGATGTGCCATGATTTAGTGAACAATTGAATAATAATGCGTTTTTCCTTCGGTACTTAGCATATGTATGCTTTTCGTGGCGTACGTAGCTGCAGTCAAGCTGTCGGGTCGCAGTCGAAGCAGCAACGGCAGCGATATGTTGGCGCAGAAGTGTGAACGAAGGACTGTGTCGGCGGTAGCGGATTTCGCACGCTCGTGCCTCCGAATGCTCAAATGGGAACCATCAAGGCGCATCTGCTGCTCCAAGCTCGTAATTCAGGCGCTGCAGGTTCAAACAAACTATCCGAGTGCGCACGAAATGCCTGAGCCGAAACATAACCAAAACTGAAGTGGCCACCTGTGGCACCTCCAAGTATATTTTTGTATTTGCCTTGCAACGTTTACGTTGTCTTTTCGCCGTCGTTTACTTATGATAAAAGCGTGTTATCATGTTTGAGAAAAAACGTACTACCGCATTCAAACATACAACGTAATTCGCATTTGTCAGCCTCCGGGATCCCTAGCACGTCACGTGATTTGTAGTTGCGAGCCTCGGCCGTTTGGCTGTGGTGGCGATACCTGTATTTCTGTTATTCTTCTTTACTACCTTATAACAGCTCTGTTTTCAGTAAGAGTGGTCTTTTCGTGATAAGGAACTGGCATTCTATCGATGCAAACCCACTTCCTTTCTCTCTTTAGTGTCCCTTTAAGTTGAGGACAACGCAGAGGGCTATGGAACGAAAAATGGTAGGCGTAGCGTTAAGAGATAGGAAACGTGCAGAGTGGGTCAGAGAAATAACTCGGGTAAATGAGATTCTAGTGGAAATCAAGAAGAAATGGGCATGTGCGAAGAGAGGGTAACCAATGGTCGCTTAGGGTAACAAATTAGATTTCAAGGGAAGGAAAGTGTAGCAAGAGTCGGAGAAAGTCAGGTGGGCAGATGAGGTCAAGAAGTTTGTAGGAATCAAGTGAATGCAGCTAGCACAGGACTGGGTTAATTGGAGGAATATGGGAGCAGCCTTTACCCTGCAGTAGATATAGTCCGGCTGATGATGATGAACTTATTGGTACTGCAAGCTTCTTAGTGAAATGGGAAAAGTGCATTGTTCATTAGTAAAATTTTTGTATTGAGTATGCTTTTGTTTCAGGCAGTTCACACCTTTTGATTTTCAGTTCGTTCAGTATTGATTCTGTTTGACATGGGTTTGACATGGGTTGCTGTGATGGGTGTTCTGACAGTCCTTTTTTTCTCTCTTTTCAGTCTCGACAGAGTCAGCCTAGGAGAGGGGAATACAATGTGTACAGTACGTTTCAAAGCCATGAGCCAGAATTCGACTACCTCAAGAGCCTTGAGATAGAGGAGAAGATCAACAAAATTCGATGGCTGCGTCGCAAGAATCAAGCTCACTTTCTCCTCTCAACTAATGATAAGACGATCAAGCTGTGGAAAGTGTCTGAGCGTGACAAACGCATTGATGGCTACAGCTCACGAGCAGAAATAGGTGGCATGACTTCTCTGCGGGTACCCACACTACAGCCGATGGATCTCCTAGTGGAGGCAACACCACGGCGGATCTTTGCCAACGCACATACCTACCACATCAACTCCATCTCGGTCAACAGTGATCAGGAAACATACCTCTCTGCAGATGACCTTCGCATCAACCTCTGGCATCTGGAGATAACAGACCAAAGTTTCAGTATCCTTGTTGTTTGGTTTTGCATGTGTGAAAACTCAGAAGGGCTGGAAAACTTTAAAAAATCTCAGTGCAAAATCTTCATAAAATTTACTCCCATGGTGTCTAACATGTGGCATTCATGTATAAAGAGTACAAAAAGTGCAGCTCATTACAATGCCTATAAGTCTTGCTGTGTACAGTACAACCTCGTTAATTCGAAGTCATCGGGACCGCGAGAAATCTTCGAATTAAGCGGGTTTTCGAATTAACCGAACACACCAAGAAATAAGACTTAGGCAAAAAAATTCGTTGCAGGAACGTGTTACCTTTATTCGGCATATTTTGAATTACTACTGAAAGTAATCAGATGCTGGTTTGCCGCGTCCGGTAGTTTGCGGCTCCTAAGGTCATGCTCTCGAGTTGGTCAAATAGACGAAACATCTCTGAACTTCCACCGCGGCACTCAACAAAACTGCGGATAACGTTCAGCGATCCGATAACTTCACCAAGAGCAGGTGCTCGGGGAGGCTCGTCGGTGTCGTCGTCGCTATCGTCGCTGTGAGAAAGGTTAAATTATTGCGTTCTTTAAAACGGCAAAACCATCCATTGCTGCACTTAAATTCCTCGTGCCCAAGTTGTAGAGCTAGGTCGTTGGCCTTCTCCCGCAGTAGCGTTCCATTGAAGGGAAGGTGGGCAGCTTTTGCTTTCTGCAGCCAGCGAAGCAGAGCAGCTTCCACATCTTGATACGTGGGAGCCCGCACTCGTGACCGCTTCGAAGAATAGGTCTTGCCGTAAGCCTCTAGTATTTTTGACTTGTTGCTCAATATTGTGGACAACGTCGAGAGGGGCACGCCATGCCTTTTGGCCAACTCGGTCTTCGAACAGGCGCTCTTGCCTGCTTCCTGGATCAAGCAGAACTTCTGCTGCAGCGTTAAAGTCTTGTACTTTGGCATTTCTGCACTGCTACGGTCACAAAGCTAGCACTTCTGCACAGTCCCGCCCAAAAAAACGGCACAGTAGCCGACCCCTAACCACAGCGCACAACACAAAGAAATGACGCAGGCGAGACCGGCGCGGCGGTGGTGGTGGCGTACTTGCAGCGTCGGAGGCACGGGGGAAGAGTGGGCGAAGCACACCAAGGGATGGAGTGGGGGCGAGGTCACGTGATAAAAACCGGTATGCCCGCCGTGTTGCAGTGAAGCACGTCTTCTCCTCTGCAGGCGCGTTTTGGCGGTGCGCGAGGCGCACTGTGGACCGATTTTTGTGCAGAGAGTGCTCCGGCTGGGGCGCTTCGCCTATAAATCATCACCATTACTATGTGGCTTTGCCTCGCGGCCCCGTAGGGCCGTCGTTTCGCCGGGTTTGCGGCGAAACATGGATCAGGCATTGCCGCATAGCAGTCCAAATTTTCGAATTAACCGGGCTGGCACAGGCCGCCTGTTCGAATTATCCGGCCAAATTTACATTGGGAAATACGGGACCGCAGAAAACCTTCGAATTATCCGGGATTTCGAATTACCCGAGTTCGAATTATTGAGGTTGTACTGTATTTTTTTTATGTCCCTTTCCATTTTCCATAGCTGATATTTTCTTTGAAACTTCTCTTGGATTTATTAGATTTGCATTAACAGAGCTGGTCAAAATTACATTAGTAAATTGCTGGGTGACTTATCAAGCAAGAGTGAAGATTATGCTGAGGGCTTAATAGGCAGGATAAAATTATAGCTGATTAGATCCCACTGCAGCAAAGCTGGAAACGGTTCATCTCTGTATTTTAATTTTACGGCCATGCAATTATTGGAATTTTTGTATGCGAATATTTAAAACATAATTTCTAATTTTGAATATCTGATTAGTGAAAAACGGGAATGAAGAATAGCAAACAATGTTTGCCACATTTATTTCAGAATGCACAAGCATTGCCAAACGAAGTTAAACTACAATTGTACAGAAGTGTATACCCTACTGAATAATAGTAATAATAATAATTGGTTCACAGGAAAGGAAATACCCTCAGGGGGCTCTGCTAAAGCAGATGCTTGTGTGTACTGTGCGACAACACTGACCTCGGGCACCCACGCTTAGCCGTGCATGGCATCGCCGTGCTGTTGGTTGAGCCAATTCTGAGGTTTTGGACATTTAAAGAGGTGCCGTGACGTTCTCCAGACCACTAATTCCAGCTGGCGTCTAGGTTCTTTAAGGGGGGACACGGCTCTTTGAGACGAAAAAAATCGTGAAATAATCTATTTTTTGAAACTGACATCTGTAGCTATTATTCCTTTAATTCTCCAGGTTTTTTCATGCGGTGCAGTATTTGGGCCACAGAATCAATTTATAGCATCACTGTCAGCTGAAATCCACGCAGAAACGTTTTTTTTCCGAGGCGCGTAGGTTGTTTTCTACATCTCGCGATCACAGCCATCTTCACAGCCATCGTTGGAAAGAGTGGCTTTTCTTTTCCCATTTCTTGCCATGAGTGCCTCCGCCGGCTTACTGGTGACAATCCGAGCATAAAAAAAGTCAAAACGCGCGGTTCTATTTGTCGAGCTAGCACACGTGATTGAAAAGCTCGCTGTGATTGGCCGTGCAAAGTTCCCATCGTCTGCTCCTCCGCTGCCGACGCGTCTCTCCTTGTTCAGTCCTAGGGTTGTGACGAGTGCAGCACGATGTCGGAAGCAACGCCGAAGTTTGCCACAAGTCACAAGTTTGGCAAAAAGAAACGATCGGCCTACAACTTCAAGAAGCGCTCAGTTCCTTCGACCGGCATCGAGAATAGTCCACCGCCAACAGCAAGTGATGCCGAAGCCGCGGACAGTACCGAAGTGGACTTGGGCCTAACCGGATTGCCAACGAGTGAATGCATTCCGGACAGCAGCCGCATTCGGCGCGACATCGAAATATTGCAGCGTACGGAGTTGTTGCAGAGAGAAATGGAAGCTCAAGAAAAGCTACAAGTTCTTTCTTCAACACCGGCCACAAAGTGAAAGATGGGATTTTTTCACTCGCGCTGGCGATGTTACGGCCGCGCCATCGGACATCGAGACGGGCTTCGTTGTCGTCAGTTTGGACTCAATGAACGCGTTGATGTTGTTTGTGAAGTACAAGGTGTGCGGTGATAGCGTCACGGTAGGGAAAGGTGAACGTGAATATGGCCTCGCCATAAAGATTATTATCGAGTGCGCGTGCTGCGGTGGTGTTGCGTCAGTGTGGAGCTCGCCCCGTGTGAACGGAAAAGAGAAGTGCAACCCGTTCGTTGTGAACGTCCTTGCTGCGCGCGCGATGCAAGCCATCGGGAATCGACAAACGGCACTCAATGATGTTTTTGCGACCATGAACATTTCGCACCGTGGCCTCCACAGCAAAACATGGCATAGGTACGTGAAGAAGAAGCTGGCGCCCACGGCAGCTCTTGCTGCCGTGAAGCAAGCCACCGCCGAGCAGTGGCATCTGCAAACAAGTGCAAGACCACTGCGGACATGCAGCATGCTTTCAAAAAACGCCATTTGGGTGGCCATAGTCAATCTGACTACATCCCTGGTACCTTCTAGTCACTTACATTGCAAAATATTGCAATATTTTTCGGCATTTTTTGATTAAAAGAGAGCCAATCTCTTTTTTTCGTTTTCTCAAAACACCGATTCTTGATTTCTTGCTTATTTGCAGAAGTGATATCTCTGCCTTCAATGGAGGTAGAACCATAATTTTTTTTGTTGTGCCATGTAGCTAAAAGTGCAAAGCACGCAATGTTAGGAGCAGATTTTGCAATTTACGTTTTAAAAATTTTAAATTTTACTCTAGGTCAGACAGTAGGGCACCCACATTTGAATGGTGGACTTTGAAATGCTATAACATCGCTAATATTTGTTTTATCAAAATAGTGCTCCTAACATTGTATACATTTATGCTTTCTAGTACCTTGCAAAGTGTCAATATGAATTTTTTTTAGTGTAATTACTTTTTCATTGTTTCTGCAAATTGTGAACAATTAATTTCATCTATCTTTTGAACTAATTGGCCAATTTGAAAAATAGTTACATATTTGAAATCAGCGCAAGAAACTGAATCAGACTACCTAGTTTTATCAAGTTTGGTCGAAAATTAAAATAGCTTCAAGAGCCATGTCCCCCCTTAAACCTTCCCGATGCCCCAAAGCGCAATCATAACGGTGAAATCGTAGCACCTAATATTTTAATCCGCTTCAATAATTAGTGTTTCCGCACCGATGTGAGCAACACATGACAGCAAAATTAACGGATATGACGTTTCCTTCTCACTTGGGCGCTGTTTCGTTCAGCACACACTTTAGATTTTAGAATCGAATAGTCTTCAATTCACTATGCAGAAAACAAATAAAAGGTGTTTTAGTTCTGCGTGGGTTCTTGAAGTGCTTGTAAAGATAGGGATTGTAAAGTCTGGTAAATGCGGTGTTGTCAACAAGGAGGTTTAAAAAACGAAATGGTTGTCAACAAGCGCGGAGGAGCGTCTGCTTGCTGTGGTGAAGGTGGCTTTGTCCTTTCTAACGGGGTCGCCGCTACCTTCTGACGCGGCGGAGCAAAAAAAAAAAGAAAAAATGTGTAAATTTGCTGTCCAGGCTTACGGTCGCAAGCACAAAGGTCACACAGCAGTCTCCAACCGCCGCTGCAGTGGTGTACCCCCGCCGAGGTCGCAGGGCTCCCCGTTGCCACCAGAATTCGAGATGCCGCTTCGTGGTCTCCACTCCCGCAGGCTCCTCAAATCCTAAGGCACATAGTGTTAATACAAAGCCAATGCAGCTGTCAATGTTCAGATCGTGGAGGTCGGCGAAATCGCTAGACAGTCCAAAATCACGTGGCTGATCGTTTCTGCCGGCGCTCCACAGATGGCACAAGTTGTGTCGAGATCGCTCGTGAAGCGCGCTCGCCACACTGGAGTCCGCAGCACTCCATAGTGGGCTTCCGCCAGCAGGCCACTGCCCAGGGTGTTGTCATAATGGCGAGAATTGAGCCTAGTTATTCATAGTAGTTCACCGCGCTAACACATGGAACGACAGTAAACGCAACACCACGGAGCACGAACTGACAACTGATTTTAATGGAAGAAACGAAAGTAATTTTATACACAAAAACGTGATCGTCATCAGACAAACATAGATACGAGGAGACCTGAGGAAAGCAATCATTGTAGGCATCAAAGACAGCTAGGCACACTCATCGCGATAGCCTAAGCAGATCAACTTCTTTCGCACACGACAGTGATGCATTGCTGATACACATATCGGCACTGACGGATTTTATTTTGAACACTTCTGTGATTTCGTCAGGGTTACAAGAAGATCGCTCGTCCGATTGTCATCCCGTGCGTACACGGAGTATCGCACTGTCTCAAAAAGCTTGCAGGCAGGCATGATGTTCCTGTGGTGTTCACGGCACCCAAAAAGCTATCGGGGTTGTGTGCGAAAATAAACAGACTTGATGAGACACCTAAACTATGTTGCACCACCAACCATGAGGAAACACATTGAATGCGATACCTGCATGGTTTATTTCATTCCCGTCTCATGCGGAGTGAAGTATGTCGGACAAACGGATCGTTGCATAAACAAAGGGCTAAGTGAGCATGCCAACAATTGCAAATCCATCGCGCTTCCAGGAAAGCTGGCTACGCATTGTCAGCACTGCAAATACCAGCCTCATTTTGAAAAAACCGCTGTTATTTAGCATTCTAATAAAAAAACGGGGAAATCATAGAAGCATTCGAAATAAAATTCGTCTGAGCCGATGTGTGTATCGGCAATGTATCACTGCCGTTGTCTGCGAAAGAAGTTGATCTGCTTAGGCTATCGCGATGAGTATGTCTAGCTGTATGCCTTTGATGCCTACGATGATTGCTTTCCTGATGTCTTTGTGTTTGTCTGGTGACGATCACGTTTTTGTGTATAAAATGACTTTAGTTTCTTGCATTAAAACCAGTTGTTAGCTCGCGCTCCGTGGTGTTGTGTTTATTGTCGTTCTATGTGTTAGCGCGGTGAACCACTAAGTCATATTGTCGTTCCCAGTAAATGACCCCTTTGCTGGCTCTGTACAGGACGAGGGTAGGTTTCGTATTAGCTCTTGTACGCCACTCCTCCGTCTCCGCCTTTCGCACTCTTTCTCGAACTTTCACACAACTAGCGCTCGGTGATCCGTGGCAGCAGCAGCTATTGATGCCGGCAGAACACCAAAACAGCGACACAGATTTGCTGGCCGCCAGGTCCACCTCGTCAATACGGCCGCAAAGATGGTGTGGAGCAGCTTCTGATGGGCTAGGCTAGCTTTGCACAGATGGAGAAGCCAGTCCTCACCTCATAGCACAGCTTCGTTATCTGGTAACGACGCTGCCAAAAAGCGCGCCTACAGGTAGAGTTGGACAGGCAACCATGGTAGATAGCTTCCTATACAGCAGAAAGCTGCGTTTCTCATGGGTTCCGCCCAAGTCTCTAGTGAAATGGGAGAGGGCTTCGTCTCACACCGGCTCCAACGCGATGTTCTTTTTAGAATTTTTTAAACCGAATGAACTGACATTGGCACGGTGCAGAGAACCTAGAGGTTGGCTGGAATTAGCGGCTTAATGAGTCACTGAGCCCCTTTAAGGCCCCTCCAGTAGAGGCAACACACCACTTTGGCCCATGCTTTTTGCGCATGCGGAGAAAAAATGTGTTCGCATTCGTTTGCTATCACTCATTATGTGCTCCTGATATACAAAATAACATCCGGGGCCCTTGTTAGCGCTATTATTGCTAGAATTTCCTGCTTATTTCCTGAATTTGTAATTTACAAGTTCCCAGCATTGTTCCATGAACCTTTTACTTCATTTGGGCAGCTAAAACATCGCAACCTCGACATAATGAAATTCGTGATCTAACGAAATTTTCAGCTGCAAGTAGGACTTCATTATATCGAGGTTCGGCTGTATCCCCCCTTAGAGGAATGCACATGTCGAAAAAGAGGAAATTATTACTTTTTTAAAGGCCTTGATAATTCTTATTTGTAGATTTAGAGATATTTGATATTAGCAGGAAATTTTACAAAGCTCATTAATTCGAAGGGCACTCATTCGAATTTTCGGATAATTCGAACTATGTTACTTGGTCTGGCCAAGCTCCATACAGATCTGTGTACAAAAGGCCCGTTTATTTGAACGCGAGTATTTCGCTACTGATATGGTCGGAGGATCGGGGCCTATAGGAACTTCACCGCAAGGCGTTAAGGAAGGCAGAAGACGGCAGGAGTTAAGAGAAGAGTACTGAAGATTTATTTTACATATTTACAAAACACAAACATGCAAGCACGTGAAAGAGAGAGGTAGCTCTTAATGAACTGAGAGCACAGGCGAGTCGCACTGAAGCAGCCCTCGTAGGCTGCTTAAATCACTTACCAGTCCAACTGTGGAACCCGCAGCTTCCCAAACGTCCAATGGGCGCTGAGCCGCTTCTTTTGGCTCAGCTCAGTTGTTCCACCAGCACCTCACGCACAACCGTGTACACATACACACATCTCGCACTTGTACAGGGAACCACTGTATACCACTCCTGAACAGCCAGGCCTTTGCCGTTGCTCTCTATGATGCGGCGATGTCCCATCTGGCTCCAGGCATTTTCAATGGCACCGGCTAGGCGATGGTGCACACATCCTCAGCAGCACAATGCCTGGTCTTAATGGCCATCGAGCAGCACGTGCAGCAGCTTCTTTGAATTCACCGCCGCCTCCCTGAGAGCAATTAAGGAAGCAAGCTTCCACAGTCAAATCACAATACGACGAGTGCAGCTGCTCCATTTCGCCCCGCTGCCTCGGCCCATTGTCCACAAGTTTCCAGTCACAAAACGTAGTCTTTCTGCAACTGTGCCGGCCAGGCGATAGAGCACCCATCTAAACTGTAGCCTGAGAGAACTACCACGGCCGCTCAATGGAGGCGCACTTGGGTGCGGCTCGTCGCGTCGCCCGGAAGAGCCGTATTGCGCCTAGTTCTCATTGCCACTGCTCCGTGACGAGTCCGGGCAGAGAGCTGCGCACAGCGGCCGTGGCTGTGCTTTCGTTTCGGCATCCCCGCGGTCGACGCTTGCTCAATTTAGGATTTATGAGCGGCGTTTCACATATGATGATTCCACGTGCAGGTTTGCCTTTGATAAGGTTGATAAGGTGATAGCGGCATATCATCACTGGGCTTTTCCAATGTCAGTCGTAGACTTCCGTTTGTAACGAGAATCGAGGCAGTCGTACACTTCGCTGAGTGGGTGCACCCATTTAGTTGTGTTTTGTGTTTCAACCACTGTAATAACGTATTACATAGTATTACAATCTTGAAATTGGGACAAAGTTTGGGGCCATTTATTCAGGGTGCACGTTTTTGAAAACACAATTCCTTATGTAGCGTTCAAATTATTGTTCAATCTGTTCCTCCTTTTTCACTGGAAATAATATTTAAATGGGTACCACCACCTTAGCATACTAGCTAACACAAACTGTTGAAAAGAAACAACACAAGACAGCCAGTTCTACACGCCGGCAGGCTCAGGCAATTTTGTTTTTCGTTTTATTATGAAGCCGCGTAATGCACAGAAGACGCGCAAGCCTATTTTACAAGCGAAGAACTTTCCTCGAAAGAGATTTATGTGCAAGCGTGATTTTTTCCACTGTCAGGTTGATGTCGTCTCCAGTTGGTCAGCAGCGGTCGCATTAGTTTAGTTAGGTCCTTACGCCTGTATTCACAAACGCGCCTCGACTCGACGCTCCACCTCCACTTGTTAGAGCGGAGAATACAGCCGCTACTCCACTCCAGGGCCGATTCGGATTCATGAACGCCCCTCGGCGTTTCCTCCGACAAGTTCTCCTCAAGAATACCTCCTCCACTCGGAGCAGCGCAAGGGGCATATGGGGGCGAGATTAAGATGAACTTTTGGCCCGAAAACTGCGTGCTGAACTGTGTAACATGCTCAGTTTTTCATGTCAAGTCTTCTAAACAACTTTCGCAAGCGGCCTCGACATTAACAGCATAGTGCAACTTGTTTTGTGGGCTGGATGAAAAGGACGGCTGCGAAAAATGGCCAAAAATGTTTTTGCATCTGGCAACAGTCGCTGTTGGTGACGTAGGCTTCGAGAAATGGTGTGAATACTTTGGTTTATTTTTTGGTGTGAGATCTGCGCTCGGCCTTTGCCGCTTTGCCTTTTTGTTACTTTCAGGCTTTGAGAGACTTGTTTTTATTGCCAGGCTTTGACAGGCTCTTTTTTATTACTAGGCTTTGGCATACTTTTTTTTTTATTGCGGGGCTTTGACAGACGTCAAAATATACTGCAGGAAAAAAAAGTACAAGCCGCGAACTCGGTACTGTTTTGCTAAACATGCGTGCTGCTTCGCAGCGCATTGCAGCTCATGCACACTGAATTCGACTCTCCGGAAGAAAATACCGCGTGCGGTTTCCAAACAAGTAGGGAGCCCTAATTTAAAACGTGCTTGAAAAGCCATGCTCTTTGTCGGCCGCGATTATCTCTCCGTAGGACCAGCACACCAACGCGCTCCCTCGGCAGCGCCGCGCGTCCGAAGACGTACTACGTACCCTCAGGCGATGGGCAAGCGGGGTGCAGCACAGATGTCCGCACAGTCCCACTGCGCCTGCGGTGCTCGCCAGCATATTGCATACAACACGTTGTTCCCCCACAAGTTCGGCGCTGTCTGCGAAAGCGTGCAGGGCGAGCCACGGAGAGTATGTCGCCACCGCTCGATTCCGGCCGCGGACGAGCTCACCATTTAGGGTCAAATCGCGCCTCAACTTTGCACTCGGTAGGCTTCGAAAAGGTTGTCCATTTATCCAGTGACGACTTGAAATGTGCCCGCGCCACACAAGTGCAATGCGATGATGCGAAGATCAAACAGCACAGACGTCGGTGGCTGATCACTGTTATCCATGTTCGGCGTGAGCGGCAGGTACGGACGGAGGCTAGCCATGGCCGCATTCGTAAAACGATAGCGTGCCAGAAGTCCAGGGTCACTGTCACTCTCAGCTGATGCTTTAAAGAAAGGTTCGTTACATCCTTGTCGTATTGTCTTTCTTGAAAAGTTTGGTATACCGGTAGAACGAATTCCTCACAGCGAGCGAGTGATGCGATGTCGGCCATGTTTACAAACAGAGTGGCGGTCGAGGAGCGGCCAAGGTAGCATCATTGCAGACTCGAGATTCTCGAGAAAACTCAAGTTTTCTCTGCCGCTGGAGGAGCGATTCGAGTGGAGATTGCTTTCTGAAACGAAAAACACGCCTCGAGGGCCGCTTGGAGTAGAAGTTCGAGTGAGGCGTGTTTGTGAATACAGCGGTTAGTGCGACTGCGGGCACTTTCATCACCTTGCTAACAAAGGTGCATGGTGATTTTCAGATACCTTAGGCGTCCATCATCAAGAATGTCGATAAGTCGAGAGTTCTGCAGAGATCACAAGGCACCTAGCTTAAAACGAGTGCAAACAGTTAATAAAAAGATGGGGACTAATAAAATAAAATTAATGGCACTCTAAAGTAAGCACACAAAGATATTTAACATGATGCACCACGCAGCAGCGTAGACGACGACAAACAGGAGAGGCACACAATAAACACATACACATAAACAAACAAGGACAATGCTGCACTGACAACTGATTAAATCTAACACCAACATCCTCTTCCTTCTCCGCTTCTAAGGACACACACCACTTCTTCTTTGACGGTCCTCCCAATGATCTAAAAAGTCTTTCTCTTTCTTTGACAGGAGAACAGAAGGCATGCTAACGCAGTCTTCACCACCTAAAGATATCTCCCACGCTTCCATAATCTCTATGGTTAATTTGTCCTTGTTCTTCCTCAACACTGCCACTTTATTAAGGGCGGACACGGCTCTTTGAGACGAAAAAATCGTGAAATAATAGATTTATTGAAACTGACATTTTCAGAATCTGTAGCTATTATTCCTTTAAAGGCCCACTGTCCACCCTCCGGTCGAAAATATTTTCTTCCCCGGTGACTGTGAGACTTCGCCCCTGGAACGCAAGGCCGCAAAATGTTTTTGAAAAGAGTAACTAATAACGCAGTTACAGCCACCGCAATCACCCGATTCTATCCTGCCTCTCTCCTTCCGTTCCTTCGCAAAGGTTTTTCACTCTCCTGCCCAAGGTCGTCTAGCCTCCGCAATACAAATTCCCCTTCCTCCTCCGCGTTTGGCGGGAGGTGGGGCGTGGCTCTCCGCGAGCGCGAAAAAAAAAATGGCCGAGGGAGCGCGCGCCGCTAGATTCAGTCTGGCCGTGGCGAGGGAAAAGCGCGCTGCGAGCGGTAGACACCCATCCTTCTCCCGTCAGTCAGCGAGACGGACCAATGGACGTCGTTCCCGATACGTACGTCATTATCGGGGCCCGTCGGGCAAGCGCAGGAAGCGGTGAAGCTGGCTTCTCAAAGGAGAGCATGAGGGAGCTTTGAATTGTATTTTCGATGCTTTGCGGCGCGCGTGTCACTGTAGCATTTTGCACAGACTATCTCCGGTACCTGCTCGAAACACTGGGCTCCTTTACTTAAAAGGTCCTTCCCTGGAGGGTGGCCCTTTAATTCGCCAGGTTTTATATCTCGCGGTGCGGTATTTGGGCCACAGAATCGATTTATAGCATCACTGTCAGCTGAAATCCACGCAGAAACGTTTTTTTCCGAGGCGCGTAGGTCGTTTTCTACACGCGCGATCGCAGCCATTTTGGTCTCGCTGGAAAGAGCGGCTTTTCTTTTCCCATTTCCCGCCACAAGTGCCTCCGCCGGCTTACTGGTGACAATCCGAGCATAAAAAAAGTCCAAACGCGCGGTTATATTTGTCGAGCTAGCACGCGTGATTGAAAAGCTCGCTGTGATTGGCCGTGCAAAGTTCCCATCGTCTGCTCCTCCGCAGGCGACGCGTCTCTCCTTGCTCAGTCCTAGGGTTGTGACGAGTGCAGCACGATGTCGGAAGCAACGGCGAAGTTTGCCACAAGTCACAAGTTTGGCAAAAAGAAACGATCGGCCTACAACTTCAAGAAGCGCTCAGTTCCTTCGACCGGCATCGAGAATAGTCCGCCGCCAACAGCAAGTGATGCCGAAGCCGCGGACAGTACCAAAGTGGACTTGGGCCTAACCGGATTGCCAACGAGTGAATGCATTCCGGACAGCAGCCGCATTCGGCGCGACATCAAAATATTGCAGCGTGCGGAGTTGTTGCAGAGAGAAATGGAAGCTCAAGAAAAGCTACAAGTTCTTTCTTCAACACCGGCCACAAAGCGAAAGATGGGATTTTTTCACTCGCGCTGGCGATGTTACGGCAGCGCCATCGGACATCGAGACGGGCTTCGTTGTCGTCAGTTTGGACTCGATGAACGCGTTGATGTCGTTTGTGAAGTACAAGGTGTGCGGTGATAGCGTCACGGTAGGGAAAGGTGAACGTGCATATGGCCTCGCCATAAAGATTTTTATCGAGTGCGCGTGCTGCGGTGGTGGTGCGTCGGCGTGGAGCTTGCCCCGTGTGAATGGAAAAGAGAAGTGCAACCCGTTCGTTGTGAACGTCCTTGCTGCGCGCGCGATGCAAGCCACCGGGAATCGACAAGCGGCACTCAATGACGTTTTTGCGACCACGAACATTTCGCACCGTGGCCTCCACAACAAAACTTGGCAAAGGTATGTGAAGAAGCTGGCGCCCGCGGCTGCTCTTGCTGCCGAGAAGCAAACGTCTCTGTGTGCGCAATCCATCCGGGATCTATATGATGAGTTACAGGTTGCGAATCCCGGAAACATTGCTGTGTCATACGACTGTTCCTGGATGACGCGCGGCCACTCGTCTCATATCGGCGTCGGCGCGGTCATCGAGCTGTTTACAGGACTGGTTCTCGATTACGTGGTCCTGAGTAATTTTTGCGCTGGTTGCGAGCGTGCCCCAAGTGAAGGTGACCCGGCATACAAGGCTTGGAAGGAGACCCATGCATTGCCAGAAAAACACCACCAAGAAGGCTGGTGAAATGAAAGTTGAGGCTGCTCTCACCCTCTTCCAGAGATCACTGCAACGGCGCAACCTGAGATACATCACCCTACTCTTAGATTGTGACAGCCGCGCTTTTCTTGCGCTGCAGGATGCCCGGGTGTATGGGTACATTTCAGTTGAGAAAGAAGACTGTTCGCTGTATTCACAAACACGCCTTCACTCGAACTTCTACTCGAAGCGGCCCTCGAGGCCAGTTTTTCGTTTCAGAAAGCAATCTCCACTCGAATCGCTCCTCCAGCGGCAGAGAAAACTTGAGTCATCTCGAGTCTGCGACGACGCTACCTTGGCCGCTCCTTGACCCCCACTCCGCTCGTAAACATGGTTGACATCGCATCGCTCGCCTGCAGTGTGGAATTCGTTCTGCCGGTATATCAAACTTTTCACGAAAGAAGATACGACGAGAATGCACCGAACCTTTCTCTAAAGCATCAGCTGAGAGTGACAGTGACCCGGGACTTCTGGCATGCTACCGTTTTACGAATGCGGCCATGGCTAGCCTCCGTCTGTCTCTGCCGCTCACGCCGAACATAAATAACCGTGATCAGCCACTGATGTCTGTGCTGTGTTGATCGTCGCATCATCGCATTGCGCATGTGTGGCGCGAACACATTTCAAGTTATCACCGGATAAATGGACAACTTTCCGGAGCCCACCAAGTGCAGAGTTGAGGCGCGATTTGACCGTAAATCATGAGCTCGCCCTCGGCCGGACTCGAGAATCAAGCAGCGACGGCGCAACTCTCAGTGGCTAGCCCTGCGCACTTCCGCAGACGGCGGCGAATTTGTGAGGGGAAAAGCGTGTTGCATGCAGTAAGCTGGGGGGTACCGTAGGCGCGGTGGGACTGTGCGAACATCTGTGCTGTACCCCGCGCATCAATGGCTTGCCAGTCGCCCGTGGGTATGTATTACATCTTCGGACGCGCGGCACTAGCATACAAGGGCAGGCGCTGAAAATACCCAAAGTAAATAAAAATGTTTCATGAGATTCTGTAAAAATATTCATACTTTCTCTTCACATGGACGTCAGCTGCTGGTTCACACCACACATGAATGAATCCAAGCTGACTTGAAAAGGTGCGACTTTCATAATCACGAATGCCAAATTTTACAGTTGCCTAATTGTTGATAGGTGCATTTGCAGGCTTTGATGCTTGCAAGATGCCAACCTGCACAAAGCATGGCAAAATGTGTATAATCTCAGTCGATATATATATATATACATATATTTTTTTTTTCGCTAGTGGTACCTTTAGTATTTTCTCCGAAGTGAAAACTGCAGCCCTTGTGTAAACTCTGTCGTTCCCGCCATTGAATTGCCTTAGGCTGCTAAAAAGCGATACTACAGGATCGCTGTTGAGGGCCTGCTTTAGGACGTATCGGAAGCTGAAAATAAGTTTCGGTTAAATGCAATGCACTAGTAAGGCACACAGAATACATTGTTGTAAGATACTTGATGTGATCAAGAAGGTATTGAGCGTCACTGTTGATCTGGTTGTCATGATTGCTTCGTACGTTTCCTTGGTTAGCCTTCAACGTGTCTCCTTGGGCCTGAATGTCTTCGATATGGCAAAGTCCAACTCTAACCAAGAGAGTCGCTCGTTATCCGACAATAGAATGGCTCCTCTTAGTGTCTGCATGGCTTCACTGATGCGATGTTGTGCAAGGCATATCATTTTGATATCATTGTCATAAAAGTGATCGTGGTGGAGCTATCTTGAAACTCGCATCCTTCAGAATTACACTGGGGCACTGTGCACTGGGGGTTGTCCAGGAGGAAATGGAGTGTAGCTATAAGTGAGGAAAATGTATCTATTGACCTGCGCAACTTCATTTTTTTAAGGTTGTTTGGCTCAACATGAGCCCGTGTGAGGAACTTGTAATGTGGGTAGTTCGGTATGTTGTGATATGCACCGCCGTTCGCGAGCCGAGTGGTTGAGCTGGTGATGAGGCTCGCGAATGGCAGTGCATTAAAACGCTGTATTTTTTTTCTTGTTAGTCAGGTGGCAGTCACGATAAAACATGCTAAATATTACGGCCTAGCGCACACGGCCACCTGGAATATCTAAGCTACCCAGCCCTTTCGCACATAAAGAAACGACATAATACATCGCCATCAGGCCCCGGCGCAACTAAAGCAAACACACCGAAGAAATCCTCATTGCAGCTATCACTGGTGCGTTACAGGCCGGGTGCAAACTCCAGTAGGTACTTTTCATCATGCATATTTCCTTTAGATACATACATACCTGTAGTATCTGTGTTTTTGTCTCTCGGAGCATATGACGCACTTGACACTCTTCCACGACGCACAGTATCTTTTTATCTTACAGGCTCCCCTTCATGCTCGCCAAAGCATTTGGATTTTGTTACTTCGGTGTACACGATCAGATGCACTTCGTTAGGGAGCTTGATAATCGTCGTCTTCGTCCAACCGTTTGCAACGGCAAGGAAACCGCCCAGCACAAATGAGTCTTCTGGAGGGTTCATGCTCGTTTACTTGCGGAGTGGATCGCTTTGGACGTAGAACAGCGTTGGTTCCTGACCGAGATGCACATCCGATATGTAAGAGATGCACATGTGTCACCAAGTCGTTGATTCCGCAGAAATCGCGGCGGAGGCAGAAAGGTTGTGGATCCTTTCACAACAGAATGACCATTCTCTCTGCACCGAGAACCTTTTCACCACTGCGGCCATATCCGTTCAGACTCCTGAGGGCAGATACCGGCTACAGCGCTGAATCATCCGTTGCCGAGCGTTTCCTGCAGGTGTGCATTCCGGCCGGGAGAATGCCCTTTTCAGGGGGTGTGTATAAGTGCCTCTCTGTCGAGCTTCGTAGATGAAATCCTATAGCTGCACGCTTGTAGATGACGCGAGGAGGAAGCGACGCCCATTACACCATGCCGGCGCCGCAGGGCTCGGTAACTCAAGACACCCCGCGCATATGCACCGCTCGTAAGTCACAGAAGACGATTCCACCTAGCTATGCAGCATCAACAAACCGCTGGCTGCTTTGCCCTTTGAGATCCCTCTCTCTCTCTGCCTCCGCGCTCTCCTGTCTGCCGAGAACCTGCACGCTGAGAGCATCTCAATCTGTCACGTCGAACACGGCCCGCACTACACACTCTTAAAATACGAAGATAGTATATGCGTGTGTTATGAGTGGATTGTGAAAACGCTAACATTCCCCCATACTGCGTGAACATGATATACTGTAATCACTGTCACTACTTTCCACCCCGAGGCCAAAAAAGAGGGGAGCTTTGGCTTTCTACCTGCGTTGCCGTGGCCATTTCGTATGGTGCGCTTTCGCATCGTCTGCTACACTGCCGTCCAATGTGTTTCTCGCCCGCTCCCGCATGATGGTGCCACATCATCCCGCAAAAGGCGGATTATGAAGAGCGTTTGACAAACCGAGGTGTGGTGCAGTTGGTAAAGCGCTAGGCTCCAAGCTGGCTGGGGATCCAAGAGATGGAGGTTCGATTCCCAGGGGAGACAAAGTTTATTAATTTATTTTTAGCTCGCTCTCAAAAGCGTGACACCTCTATTGACAACCTTCTGTCGATAACGAGGCATTAAAGGCTTTTGCCTTAATATTGCTCCAAAACTGCTCCGAACCAGCTGCCTAAGAGTATTGACATCAAATTTAGCAGAACATGCGCTGTTGCAACACAGTAGTAGGCAACTTTGAGAAGTACAGTACGGCTGTTGCATGTCGGGAGTTGTGTGCACTGGCTATAGGAGCCGCCATATTCATAACAATGGTAGCACACCGATGGAAGAGGTATAATGCGTCTCGCACCAGGCCTGATACAAATAATCATTTTATACTCCAGAATAGAATGGAACATAATAAATGTTTGCAAGTAAATTTAATTAATGGCGAAAAAATGATCTTTCCACTTGATATAGCACCTTCTGTATGCTTTTGAACCGCCAGTGGTGAGAGAAGTGAGAGCAGCGAGGAAAGTGGACACTGCAAACTACCAAGAACCTTTTTTGGTTGCGCCAAAGCTGCTTCAAAATTGCTTTATTACTGCTGCATGAGGTGCTCCAAAATGCTTGAGCCTGCTTTCACCCCTGAACTCTACTTTGTCGTTATAGGCAGCCTGCAGTGGCCAGGCGGTGCTAGTGGAGCGCATCGTTCAGCGGCGCCAAGTAATCTGAGTAGGCCGGCGCGGTCGGGTTGCGTTCGCGTTGTACGGCTGGAAGCATCTCGGCTCTCATTTTCTGCGGTTTTAAGGCAATCGAATGTCTTCAGAGCTACTTCCGAAAACCAATACTGACGAAAGGACACCGCCTGTTCGAGAATGCTCATGTTTAAAAAGTGAACAGTGTCGACGTCACCGCGAAGTGCGCTCCGCTCGCGACGGAACACGTGCGCGCACAGCTTTGAATTTCGCGTTAGTAGACGGAATTTTTTTTTAACGAAACTTATTCTCTCGGGGCATTAGTCGGATATGTGATGATGAATTAAGAACTAATTAAATGAATGAAGAATGTTGTAAACATAGCTTTTCATTTACCTATTGCGTTCACACCTCATACTCAAACATTGAAAGTGCAGAGAAAACTTGCGAAGAGATTGATCGCCGTTTCTTCTTTTTTTGTTCTTGCTGTTTGATTACAGCAGCATAATTTCCTCGCGGTTTTGCTTTACAGTTTAATACCATGAACACTTGTTCGTGGTGCACCTTTCGACAGTGCCACGGAAGTTACAGGAAGCATGGTGCGGTACCCGCTACAGATGTGGCGATTGCAAGCACTGCGCGTTTGTAACGTGAGTCACCAATGAAAACTGTGCGTGCCGGGGGCAGGGAGTAGGGGGCCTCCTACACCGTTGGAAAAATAAAGCTCTTAACAACTACTGGCATGCATTTTGTACCTCCACACCTCAATCTTGGGGAAAGCCAGCGGGTAATGCTGGCACTCAGCGGCAAAGCTTTCGTAAAGGAGGTCGTAGTTAGAATTTTTTACTGTTGCTACTAATGATGAAATAGTCTATCGTCTGGGACAAGAGTCTCTTGAGTAGCTTGAGCAGTCGGTGAAAGAAATATTTGGCACGGAACGATAGAACGAAGTTCCATTCTCAGCGTACACAGTATCATGGGCCTCTACACTCCGCCACTTCGACTCTTTCAGCACCTTAAGAACTAATTTACAGATAAATATGCTTATTGAAATCTGTAATTGGAAGTTTTGAAGATATTTTGTCTTTGTGGTTTCGAATAGACACCGCATTAGAAATCCGGTTCACAGATCCACGAACATCTTTTTTTTTTTATTATTTCACCTCCGTTGAAATGCGGCTGGAATACAATGCTGCGGCTGCACGGCTTTGTTGCTTTTCTGGACGTATGCCACTCGATCTTGCACAACATATACCAGTACACGCCAAATTTTACAGCGCGTACTGAGTAGTGTGCCCCAACCAGCGTGCGACTCCCCGAGTCAGAAGTTTATACCATTTCCTCCGCTCACGGGCAATAGTCTTATTTTAGCTTCTTGGCGTCTGTACGCCAATGGCCCCATAACAAAACGAATTTCAATTACATTACTCTCTTGCTGCTAATATCTCCTTCTCTCATCATTCTCCCCAGGTTCTCCCAGCAAGCGGTACGCTTAGGTTTCCTTCGTGATTGTGACAGTCTTTCTCGCCGTCCTTGCGCTTATTTTTATTCTTGTTCACATCCGTAGTAGTCGGAGCATCGCATGAGACCACTGAAGTCACTAAATGAGTAAATAACACTGACTGGGATAACAAAACGCGAACGCAGAAGGAACACAGCGGCCGCAACATACACGGCGTCAGCTTCTGCGCCGCCTCAGTATTAGCTCCCGTCGGCCGCCAGGTGGGGCCACATGTCTCAGCAAACTCCATTGCAGGTTGCCTATAACAAGGTTGCTGTCCAAACGACTTCTGAAAAAGGCAATGCCCAATCGCTATCTCTTATTCTTGGTGTCCAGTGCTGGGTTTCAACATGTTCATTTGATGCTGGTTAAAATAAATTTTGGCATGCTCACTGTGGGCATTGACGTTGCCGGGTGCCCTACTTTGCATAAGAAAACAACCACATGCTTGATGTGCATTGCATGGGGATATCTTCTATACTGTTCTGTTGAACCGAATTTAAATGAACACTTCGTACACATTTTAACAGTGGTGCATCTTTTCATGATTCCCATGTCAGAGCCATGTTCCTTGACATATCTGTTCAGATATTGTAGACATTAAGCCAACCAATATGGAGGAGCTGACGGAAGTAATAACTGCAGCAGAGTTCCATCCATCACAGTGCCATATGTTTGTCTACAGTAGCAGCAAAGGCACAATCCGGTTGTGTGACATGAGGGCAGCAGCACTCTGTGACCAGCATGCCAAATGTAAGTCCTTGAATTTTAGTTGTGTCAGTTAATTGAGAGGCTTCTTTATTTTATACCTTACAGTGTTTGAGGAACCCGAGGACCCGACAAATCGCAGCTTCTTCTCCGAAATCATCTCAAGCATCTCGGATGTGAAATTTAGCAACAACGGCCGCTACATGATCTCCAGGGACTATTTAACTGTTAAAGTGTGGGACTTAAACATGGACAATAAGCCAGTGGAGTGCTACAATGTGCACGAATACCTGCGCACAAAGCTGTGCAGCCTTTATGAAAATGACTGCATTTTTGACAAGTTTGAGTGCTGCTGGAACGGCACTGACAGGTAAGCCAAAGCGGCCACTCGAAGTTTGCTCATGACTAAGCTTCCATTTGTGTATTCTAGCTTCATCATGACTGGGTCCTACAATAACTTCTTCCGGGTATTTGATCGGACGGCGAAACGTGATATCACCCTGGAGGCATCTAGGGAGATTGCCAAACCGCGGACGGTGCTAAAAGCGCGAAAGGTATGTGCCCTTTCTTGAACTTTTTCGGGGCCGCTCTTATGCACTCTCTTTTGCAGGTGTGCACAGGCGGCAAGCGGAAGAAAGAGGAGATTAGTGTTGACTGTCTGGACTTCAGTCGCAAGATTCTGCACACAGCGTGGCATCCCCAGGAAAATGTGGTGGCAGTGGCTGCTACAAATAACCTGTACATATTTCAGGAGAAGTTTTAGTATCGCTTAATAAGCACGCTACAGCACAATGTAAAAATGTAAATAGTGTCATCCTCCCATTCCCGATTTAATTTTAGGACGGCAATTTTTTAGTCCCCTTCCCCTCCCTCCCCCCGCAGTCCCGTTGTTGTACCAATACGGGTGACTGGATATCAATTTGTAGAGCGTACATACTGATTCAGTTTTAAGTAGGTCCCCCTTGGTGTTTTGTTTATGCCATTGCATGTTGTTGTGGACGACGGGGGGCACTTGCTCAAATGCTGTGTGCTGCTCCTCAATGGCACTCGAAGGAAAAGAAAAAAAAGTTTGGAAGACAGTCGTATCCGAATTGTGCATTGCCAGTGGAAAAAAAAGTAATAAACGATGTCTTACAAAAGTGCCTTCCTTGTGTGTGTGTGTGGTTTTGGTCTTGTCCTGCAAGCACGCTTTGGCACTTAGACAGCACTTTGGGCAGCCATATCCAGTGATCGGGTAGTTGCAGTGTTGAAGGTAACTATACTCGAGCCTGCACTTGGATGTTACCAGCTCTCTGCATAGGTGAAGGGGCTCATAGCATCGAACTTTGTGCTGTGCAATGATGCGTTCTTAAGCGTGCCATGTGGGGTAGCTGGGTGTGCTCCAGTTTGCTCCCCCCCCCAATGTGTTCTTCGGAATGCATCTTTAGTCAGATTTGTTGGCCTCTGAGAGGGAAGCATATTCATGCAGTAGGTCTTCTGCAGTTCATGAGCACACAGGTAATGAAGCCGGTGCATATTCTACCTGAGACTCGAACATCATAGTGCTTCTGCACAAATTGATGTCCGTACAAAAGCTGCCACTAGGCGTGCCTTCGAATTATCGAGTGACAAGCATGCGGTATTCTTGTACAGCAAGGGTCTTAACACGTGGCTAGCATGCGGCCCTCCGGCTCAGAAAATGTTATCCTTCGTACTGAAGCACCTCTCAGATTCTAAGACTCGGTGTTACCACCATACTTTTTTTCGAACAAATCACTAAAAGGCTTTGTCCCTATGAGGTACCGTTCCATGGTAAATAAAGCGTTAAATGCTGTATCCTTGTAGTAGCCTTCTCTGTCATCCTAAAGTAGCGCCCATCCAGACTAAATAGAATACGCGCCGTTTTTTTTTTTCCTCGTGAATTGTAATGCAGAGAAAGCATCGTTGGACAATACAAGCAGTGTCTGAAGACAATTTGTTCCAATCGCGTATTGGCTTGGGGAAGAAAAAAAAATTAAAATACAAGTTTTTGAGGCAATTTTCACTGCGGCACGAGCCCTGGCTTTGCCAGCACGCGATGTATACCGTGCGCAGCAGGGACGCTTGAGCTTCCGCATTTCTGCAGTACACTGATCTGAAAGTTTTCTTATTGCTGTATTCTGCCTATTGTTTCTATATTGTGTACTTTTTTTATATTTTTGTTATTTTCCGGCTTCTGACTTGCAAGGGAGGATATTTTCTCCGCGGCCCACATAATGAGTTTGAGGCTCCTGCTTTGCAGTATTGTGCATCTTTATTGTGGAGACTATAAAAATTTAACCACAGGCTCGTTTGCAGTGTGGTCGGGGTGGTGGTAAAAACTTTATTCAGTGAAGACCAAAAAAAATTATGTTGCCGCCGTTACATGGGTGGCCTCCCGGCTGCTGGTCGTGGCCTGCAGGCATAGAGGAAGGAAACAACTTAGGAGAGGCCCTTGCCATTCCCAATGCATTGGATAAAGCGGGGCAGAAGTGACGTCAAAATTTAGGGTTAGCCAAGTCTGGCCATTAACAACGGCGACGCTGTTGCTATGAAAACTCTGGTCACTAGCAACAGTGTTGCTAAGGGCGCTAGGTACGTGAGCGTCGCGGAGGAAGAAAATGCGGAGGTTAGTAGGAGAGACGTTGCAGCGTCCGGTCGCAGCGCGGCCGCGCCGGCTTCAAGAAAATGACGTCAGGGCCTCTCCTAAGTTCTTTCCTTCCTCCTAGTGTTCCTGTATATGCTCCCTAGGGAGCAGAGTTGCGCGACTGACATCCCTGCGCCGCTCTTGGCGATGACGTCAAACGTTCCATTCGAAGGAGGAGTCAACTTGCCAAGCGCAACAGGAGGAGCCAACTTTACAGGCGAAACATTTTTCTCGCCGCTTGCAGTGCCGTCAGCTGCCGTCGCATTGGTTTCTACAGTGTGTTCCCACCTTTTTTGTGCGCTCTAATGGCATGGCTGTACAGTGCAGAACGTTCTCTTCAAATATGACGGGGTGCAATGCGCCGAACTGCACAAACCGCACCGAAAGCGGCAAAGTGTTTTATTCAGTGCCCTGCGGAAGGTTAGTCCTACATCGGCGACTGCAGTGGCTTTTAAGTATGGGCCGCGTGAAACAGCCCCGAAAGGAGCTCGAATATGCGAGGTATGTTGTTTTTATTTCATCTTAATACATTCTTTGCGCTTATTTTCTGTAAAATGGCTTTGTTTATTAACATTTGGGCGATCCCTAGACACGTTAGTTTGCTTGCGCATCTGCCGACTTTATCGCTCTAATTCCTCGCGATGCACTTGAGAACTGCTCTTTTTCTGAGTGTAAGACACCAGCTCTTGCAGTATAATATGTTGGCGGTATATAATGCTACATCTCCTGCTTTTACTGACTGTCACCTCATCGTTTCGTGAACCACATTAATATTCCCCGTGCAATATTTTACTGGCCTTCCTTATATTTCCCCCTAACTTTCCACTAATGTAAGTCTGATTTCACTAGCATCGCCGTTTAGTGAAGAGGGTCACGAACGACAGTGAAGTGCAGAATTTAATGCGAAGCTAATGTACGTCTTAAAGTATAACTAAACAACGCGATTCATAACTTGCACGAAAACTATGTGTATTTCTCTGGCTGACTGTGGTTTTAACAGGTATAAACTGCATCCTTTTCCGTAATTTTAATGTCTCGATTTTCTTACTTGCGGTTCAGTTGCGTGTCGTTGTTGCCGTTCATTCGCCAATGTGTACTACAGTTAATGTCACCGCGAAGCTGCGGTTAAAATTCTGATCGTAACTTCACCAGCGGGAACGCTGGAAAATTGCGCGGAATGTGGTAATGCATGATTAGTGCTATTTTTTGCACACTTCCATTGCGGGGGTCATAAAATATTGTCATGAATTCATGATTGCACTGTCGCGTCTCTCATAACCTGAGTCCCTTTGGGACTTAAACCCCACAAACGAACCATGATTGCACTGTGCATCACCTGTTGCACCTGGACCTTTTTTAAATACAAATCCAGTCAACAATGTTCGTACATGTTTTCTTCTGCACATAATCCTATGCAGGATCGTTTCACAGCAGACCAATTTGAGTGGTCCTACTTCAAAGGAAGGAAACTACTCAAGCCAGATGTGCCTACCATCTTTTCTGGTGAGTGAACCACTTGGAATTTCCAAACTTGCATTGCTCTTAACTCTCCATTCATTGGAATACCAACAGTGTACTCTTGCTCATGCAGGCATGCCTTTGCAGGCACTGGAAAACAGCATGGCTGTTGCGCCGTCCACACCGACATTAGGTGAATACATTCAGCTCGATCACTCAATAGCTGCGTCATGCATGAAAATTGTGAGGTGCACATTTTTCATTCTGCCTTTTTAACCTGAACAGCCGTATCGGTGTGCTGCGCCTGTGACTGCCCAGAACATGCATTCAGTATCAGCATATGAGATCTTTTAGTGTCCAGTGCACGATATGAATACTGAACATTAGGATTTTCTTTGTATAATAATTATTATGTAGGCTTGAAACTAACTCTTCATTCATTGCAAATGTAATCTTTTCATGCACACATGCCTTTGCAGACACTGGAAAACAGCATCGCTGATGAGCCGTCCCCACCAACGTTAGGTTAATACATTCAGCTCGATCACGCAACGGCTGTGCCGTGCATGAAAATTGTGAGGTGCACATTTTTCATTCTGCCTTTTTAACCTGAACAGCCGTATCGGTGTGCTGCGCCTGTGACTGCCCAGAACATGCATTCAGTATCAGCATATGAGATCTTTTAGTGTCCAGTGCACGATATGAATACTGAGCATTAGGATTTTCTTTGTATAATAATTATTATGTAGGCTTGAAACTAACTCTTCATTCATTGCAATGTCAACAATGTAATCTTTTCATGCACACATGCCTTTGCAGACACTGGAAAACAGCATCGCTGATGAGCCGTCCCCACCAACGTTAGGTTAATACATTCAGCTCGATCACGCAACGGCTGTGCCGTGCATGAAAATTGTGAGGTGCACATTTTTCATTCTGCCTTTTTAACCTGAACAGCCGTATCGGTGTGCTGCGCCTGTGACTGCCCAGAACATGCATTCAGTATCAGCATATGAGATCTTTTAGTGTCCAGTGCACGATATGAATACTGAACATTAGGATTTTCTTTGTATAATACTAATTCTGTAGGCTTGGAACTAACTCTTCATTCATTGCAATGTCAACAATGTACTCTTTTTCATGCAGACATGCCTTTGCAGGCACTGGAAAACAGCATGGCTGATGAGCCATCCCCACTGATGTTAGGTTATACATTCAGCTCGATCACGCTGTAGCTTTGTCATGCATGAAAATTGTGAGGTGCACATTTTTCATTCTGCCTTTTTCACTTGAACAGTTGTATTAGTGTGCTGCGCTTGTGACTGCCCAGAACATGCATTCATTATCAGCATATGAGATCTTTAGTGTCCAGTGAACGATATGAATACTGAACATTAGGATAATTAGGAACATAATACTAATTCTTCAGGCTTGGACCTAACTCTTCATTCATTGCAATGTCGACAACGTACTCTTGTTCATGCAGACACTCCTTTGCAGGCACTAGAAGACAGCATGGCTGTTGAGCCGCCCCACCGACGTTAAGGTTTGGTAGCTGACCCTTATTGTGCTACAAATTCTCCTTCTGTCACTTAAACTATTGCACTTCTCGTACTGTGGTTAAGCATGAAGTGTGTCTTCAGGCAACATATTTTTATCTGTGTGCAAGAACCTCTAAAGAAGACTGGGTGCTAGAGCTGGAGCGACCGCTCAACCTGGACCTCCTCAAACAGCTCTCAGCTGAAGACACTTAACCATGTTGAATGTCATTCCTGGTTGCTCCTTTTCTTTTATAACAGTGCAGTGCCTATGATTTACTCCAGTATTGTACTCAAATGATATTTGTATGGCTGGCATTGTGTCTACTTCCCCCTGACGCTGCAACCACCATTTGGCAGCTTAGTCTGAAACTGAAAATAGATGCTCTATAATATTAATCAGCCACACACAAACTCCAATGTGGTGACTCATGCTTACCTTTCAGAAATACCCTTTGTCTTTCTACACCATGCATTATCCCAAATAAAAAAAGTCTATGGAAAACTGTCTACCCTTTATGCATGGTGTTATGGCCTTTAATGACTACCAGTGTTTCTGCACAGGGCCTGCATGTCCCTCTGAGTGTTCAGCATTACAGTGAAGTGTACAGTGATTGTCAAGTACAATCTCTTTAGCCTCTCTGCTTATTCTGCAGTAATGGTGTTATGTAATGTACCTGTTACAGGAGCACTAGTCGGCTGTATACAATAAAGTTCTAAATACCAGCTGTTTGTAAAGTGTTTTTCTAATCCCTATCTCCTGCACAGAAGTAGGTTGCCAGTCTATGTCTGCATGCTAACTAGATTTGCCTACTTTGGTTAACTGTTCTACTTATCAAAAAGCCCTGAAGGACCCTCTGATAACGATGGTATTTAGGGGGGGGGGGGGACAGAAATTGAGGTGAATATTAAAATACAAATTGGAATGCTACAATCGTAGCATTTTGCGTTACAGTGAATGCAGCCGTTAGAAAAAAAAACATTCATATATTAAAAACGGAATGATGCTTACAAAAAGCACGCGACTGGATAAGGGCAACGATCGCAGCATGGAAAAGTTTAGTGGACGAATGCAAGTCATATATGGTGCTATGGGTAATATATTGCAAGATAATGGAGCGCGAGCAAGTCTGCGACCTGTGCTATTGGTTCAATTCGCCTGTCTGTCACTTACATTGCTTTAGACTGCCTGGCTTTGCATTGCGTGCAGCGGGGTTTCATTGTAAGCTTCGTATAATATTACAGACGATCCCTACAGAATCGTGCATTGTAATGTTCTTTCTGCCGGGGGATGCAAAACGTTTCCACGCAAAACTTGCGTAGTATTGTCATTACTT
The DNA here is from genome assembly GCF_055883805.1 of Amblyomma maculatum. Classification (NCBI taxonomy): domain Eukaryota; kingdom Metazoa; phylum Arthropoda; class Arachnida; order Ixodida; family Ixodidae; genus Amblyomma; species Amblyomma maculatum. The sequence continues at coordinate 259,364,827 of NC_139344.1, forward strand.
GTATTTTTACATCATTAATGTCGCAGCTACCAGCTACTGCAACCGTTTCGCCATCTCTGACAGATCATGCTGTGCCAGCATGTTATGCGAATCACATGTGTTTTCGATGTTATGTTTTCCAGAAAAATGCACGATGCGCTTGGCATCGATGCCTGCGCCTTTATACAGTGCAAGGAAAAAGGATGCCTGTAAATAGAGCGCGATGTACATGGCAATAAAAAAAAACGCGAACTGCTTTACATCGTCTGCCCCGCCGTGATCACAGCCCCTGTACGCCCAAGGAGTGGCTTTCCCGCAGAGGCCGCTTGTAAACGCAAGGAGCGGCTTTCCCGTAGAGCTTGGAACATAATGGCGGACCTTCGCGCAACTCTGCTCCCTGCGGGAGCATATACAGGAGCACTACTTCCTCCATGCCTCCAGTGCCCCTGGCGGCGACATCCGCTGCCCAGGTCGTAAGCCGCGGTTGAATATGGCTAGGGTCCCTAGAAATATTGCTAGTCTCTCGTCCGCCGGCCGCGGCGGGGACTGCCGCTGAATGATCGCCGCGGTGGCGCTGCGGTGAACCGGAGTGCAGAAGGTGGTTCAAGTCCAGTGGCAATGACAAAAAAGCGACTAACTGAGTGAATGACTGTGGTGCGGCGTGGTGTAGGAGTGTAGTGTGGAGCCAGCTACCCCACCCCGAACTTCACCTGGGAGGGTGTGGCATCATCCTGTTCATGCTCTTTTCCCAGTCCTCTGTCTTTTGTTTGTTTGTTCTTCCTTTTTTTTTTAACTTTCTTCTCTCTCCCTTTCACTTTTGGCCTGCGCACCAGTTTTGGTGCCGACCCGTTTCAAAGGGTATGGCCCTGAGCATCATTATCGTGCGCTTCGAAATGCATTCGCTGCGCACTGCCTGGTGCCTTGTACGTGCGATGCCGCTCTTTAGTTTTTTATTTCAGTTTAGTCGTAGTATTGAATTCGCGCCCCAGTTATTGGCATAACCACGGAAACTTTTTTCTTTTTTGTCGTGACCGAAGTTTTGCGCGCATGCCCCGGAGCCGACGGAGAAACGAAGCCGCTTTTTATACCCTATTATCCTCACTGAATACTACCGTGGTGCCGTATTGTAAAAACACCTTCTAAAGATTTTGTATAAACAATTGCGCTTGCATGAAGGACTATACTATTATATGCACATTCTAGGCTCAGATGACCATATGTGCGATAAACAGAGCGTTGTCGCCGGCGTTTTCGTTCGCGCTATAATTTCATCTTAACTTCTTGTTAAGTTATAACACTTAAGTAGAACTGGAACTTTTCAGATGCATGCACAATTAAAGCACGAAAGATGGAAACCCGAGCCCTGCAAATCGCATCGCGCTTCAGGCAAACTGCTGATGTGCATTCTTTGGTGCTTAGGAAGACGAGTAGCCACTCGAATATGCCACCACTTTTCTCGAATTGCGTTTTGCAGCCTCAAAACATGTCTTTACAACCAGCTGCTGCTTGAGAGGAAGGCCATTAACCCTTCTTTCAAATTCTGTTCTTGAAAGGAGTTCATTTCATAGACCTTTTATCAACTTTGTCACCAATTGTACGTCTTTCATACGAAAACCTGCTCGAGACTTGGAAGTCTCTTTATTCTTTACACAGACTTGATCCTTTTCTTCTTGACAGGGTGTTCTGAGTTAACTTTCGGAAGTATTTGCAGGCTATGCATGCGTGTTGCATCAGAAAGAGTGGTACAGTTCGTCGCAAAGTAACGCCCATTGGAGGAGGGAAGGGTCTTTGTCATGCATGGGCTTCGATTCCCAAGTCAGGACACAAATTGAGTTTCGCAATGTCCCGAAGAAGATTAATTATCTCTTCTGTTTACTTGAAAGCTGCTATCTCCTTCACTTTCTTTGCTCGAATGTACACTGCAGCATTCATGGTAGCTTTATCTGTATAACTGCGATGGAGCAAAACTCGCCGGTTTACATAGATTGCTTCCGGAGACCCGTCCTCGCTTGAGTGGCATGTGCGAATGTTGCTCATGATCAGAAAGATCGACATTTGTCCACGCGGTGGGGGTGACTGCAGCTTTCTGCATTCCTGGAGCAGACTCGCGTCACACGTACGATCCACCGTCACTGTATTCTTCAATCGGCTCACTGGGGCTTTGGGATCAATGCGCTTAATTTTTTTTCTCTGATGGTGTCCCTGCTGACTTTTTGCTCGCACAATAAGTTAAGCTCATTTCATTTTTGAGGCAGGGGCTTCGGCAAGTGTTTGGAACGTCATGAAACGCTGTCTGGACGGCATCCTTCGTGAGGTAACATCCCAGGGAGTTTCAGTTAATCTTTCCCTGAATCACAGTCTTCTTTCTCAAACAGCTATGGTTCGAAGTGTCGCTCACAAACGACACTACCTTCGTCGAGCTCTCTGTCGCCGCGCTTGATGGTGCGCTTCCACTCTTGCCTCTTCTCTGCGTCTTTCGGTGTCCTAAGACAAAGTATTTCAGCTTGAACGAGCGCTACCCGCTCCTGCACCCGCGAGCACGAGTTGGCACCCGCGAGCACGAGTTGAGTTGCAAGTCCTTTATTGAATAGGACAGCTCATGGCCATGGATAGAGGTAACGTGGAGTAGGCAGAATCTTTAGTGTTTCCACACATCCCTCAAATCAAATTGCTCTGATCAGGCCACTAAGGGAGCCATACTTGGCAAATATTATTTGTTAGTGTCAGTCCCTAGAAGGCGGTAGGTTTCGAAACACGTGCTGTCACGCTTATCCTGTTGTGTGGACATGACGCGATCGCACATCCATAAAAAAGGAGCACCAACACAGATGCTTGCTAACTTCCGCGGATTCCGGCTCGCGAGCGCAAAGAGGCGCCACATGGTACACAAGCGTTGCCACGGCACTAGCGGTTCAGTAGGGCGCAGACCCACAGATAGAGGGGCTTTACGCTCCGAAGGCGAGCAGCGCCCCCTGCGCTTTCATCCGAGAAGCGGCCAACCGGTTCCATAGGGAGCCCCGCTCGGACGGCAGCCTCCCACAGCTGCGGGCTGTCTATTTGCCAGGAGACGGTGGGTAAGTGCGCCGGACAAGAGTAAATGTGAGCATGCATAGTCTGCTCGGGAGATCTGCAAAGCCTGCATCCTGCATTGGGGCGAGAAGGCACCGGGGTGAATAAGGGCAAGGCGTGCAAGGGAGAGGAAAGCGTGGGCCTGTAAATGGCGCCACGTATTCTGTTCTATTTTAGATACTTGTGAAGGGGAGGGAGGGATAATCGGGAGTTGCGGAGTGGAGGGTGATGTCATGGAAGGTGAGGAGAGATTCACGCGTGTCCATCCCGGGATGGAGGGGGCCAGCTCGGTCGGTCATCTCGCGAGCGATAGAATTTGCCGTCTCATTTCCAGGGTTCCCCGCGTGAGCCGGAACCCAGAAGAGTTAAATACGACGGGAAGGGGGGGGAGGATCGGTTGGTTGGTTCACAGGAAGGGAAAGGCGCAGTATCTGTCACACTTGCTCTGTGGACACCTGAACCGCGTCGTAAGGGAAGGGAGGAAGGTGGGAAAGAGAGAAAGGGGAGCCGTAGTGGAGGGCTACGGAGTAATTTCGACCACCTGGGGATCTTTAGCGTGCGCTGGCATCGCACAGCACACGGACGCTACTTCGTTTCGCCTCCATCGAAACTCGGCCGCCGAGGTCGGGTTCGAACCCGGGAACTCCGGCACAGTAGCCGGGCGTCTTACCACTGCGCCACCCCGGCGGGGCAGGGGGGGAGAGTGATTAAGAATATTGAGCGCAGAAGCAGCCATCGCTCTCGCCAGCACACCGGCCCTTTTCATATTTAGCGACTCTTAAGACCGCAGTCCGCAACTTTGCAAAGGGTAGAACCTCTTCCTCTGCGCTCAGTATTCTTAATCAGGGGGGGAGGAGTGATTAAGAATATTGAGCGCAGAGGAAGAGGTTCTACCCTTTGCAAAGTTGCGGACTGCGGTCTTAAGAGTCGCTAAATATGAAAAGGGCCGGTGTGCTGGCGAGAGCGATGGCTGCTTCCTCTGCGGCAGTGGAAGTGAGAGCAGGGATAGTGGCGACGGAGAGGGGGGTTCGTGTATTGAAAACTGGCCAGGGCATAGGCGGGATGCGAGAAATAGGGTGCCGCATCAACATACACGGCGTCAGGCCTTGTACCGTACTGGCACCAGAGGGTGGAGGCGCGGGCAGATCGGCGAGTGGCATGATGCTCAGGGTGCATATTCTTGGGAAGGGGCTTGACAGTGAGCATGGAGAAGAGGGAGCTGGGCAAGGGATGGGTGACACAGACAGGGGTCAAGCGAAGGGAAGTAAGAAGGGCTCTGCCAGGGGTGGTGCGAGATAAACGATCGAGCTGTGCCACGCAAATGGCCTCCACAAGTTCTGAAAGAGTATTGTGGACGCCCATCGCCAGAAGACGAGAAGTGGGGGTTGAAGTGGGAAGCTCGAGAGCCGACTTATAGGTTTGACGAATGAGACAGTTGACCTTTTCTTCCTCGGCACGAGACAGAAAGAGGTAGGGGAGGGAGTAGACAAGGCGGCTTAGCACAAAGGCCTGCACAAGACGACGGAGGTCATGCTCGCGCATGCCGTAGTGTCGGTTAGCGACCCGCCGGATCAGCCGTACCGTCTGCTGGACGGTGGTAGTAAGGCGGGAAAGGACAGTAGTGTGTTTGCCATTGGATTGGAGAAAGAGACCGAGAATACGGATGCAAGAGACAGAAGGGATGGGATGTCCGTCGATAGTGACGTTAAGGTTAGGAGATGAGGTTGGAGCTATGCCTCGAGCCAGGAGGAGCAGGAGCTCCGACTTGGACGGGGAACAAGCTAGCCCGACCGTGCGAGCATAATCGGCGACCGTGTTCGCGCCCGCCTGGAGAGCGGCTTCCATCTCTCCAAGATTGCCGGTAGTCACCCAGAGGGTGATATCATCAGCGTAGAAAGCATGGGAGAGGTTAGGAATGGTAGCTAGAGCACGTGCCATAGGGAAAAGGGGGATGTTGAAGAGAAGGGAAGAGAGAACAGAACCCTGGGGGGTACCTCGATTTCCAAGAGGGAAAGCGGGAGAGGAGAGGGGGCCGAATGAGATCTCAGCCGTGCGGTGGGCAAGAAAAGCCTTGACGTAACCATGGATCCGGGAACCCTCGTTAAGGGTAGAAAGGGCGTCTAGGATGGCGGTATGGAAGACATTGTCAAATGCTTTCGTCAAGTCCAGTGCCATGATCGCGTGAGTGCGCTTGGCGTGAAGAGGGTGAAGGACCTCTTCGGAGAGCTGGAACATGACATCCTGGGTACAGAGGGATGGGCGAAAGCCAAACATCGAATCGAGGAAAAGATGGTTGTCCTCGAGAAGGCTCTGCAAGCGGTCTAGAACGACGTGCTCAAAGAGCTTACCGAGACAAGAGGTGAGCGAGATAGGACGGAGATTTTGCAAGCAATGCTGTAATGGCGGCTAGTTTGTTTTCCATCATCATGTAGGCGCGCTGAACTTTAACTCGAGACAGAGTGAATTGTCTCGAGTTAAAGTTCAGCGCGCCTACATGACGACGGAGATTTTGAATGTCTGGGTTTGCCAGGCTTGGGGATGAAAATTACCTTAGCGTGGGTTCACTCAGAAAGCAGAGTGCCTTCGTACCAATGTTTGTTAAGGTCCGTAATGGCCTCTAGGAATGATGTGTCCAGGCTACGGAGGGCCTTGTTAGAAATTTGGTCTGCTCCTGTTGCGGAAGTGGTGCGGAGCTTATGTAGCGCCGCACAAACCTCCCCAAAGTGATATCTGCGTCAAGCGCAGAATTAAGGTTGCCGATGTAGGAAGGGAGGGGGGACGGAGGGGAATTGCAGAGATAGCGATCTCGGAATGCAAGAAAAAAATCGGAATCGGATAGTGGTGAGGATTGTAGGAGGCGCGTCACATCCCTGCGTTGCGTGGCCTTGGTATGCGACGGGTCAAGGAGGACACGTAGGAGCGTCCACGTATCCCTCAGCCCAAGGTTACCGGCCGTGCGGTCGCAGGTCTGGCCCCACTGCTGCCTGGTGAGATATGCGCAGTGCTCCTCAATTTCCATAGCCAGGCGAGCAAGGCGGAGGCGTAGTGAGCGGTTGTGTTTTTGTGAAAGCCAGCGGCGGTGAAGGGAATGATGCGCCTCCCATAGGTGAAGGAGGCGGCTGTCAGCCGTGGAGGAGTGAGGAGGGGTAGGGACGGTATAGGTGGTGGATGAAACATCTTTGAGCAAGGTAGCAGTCCATTGAGAAAGGTCTGAGATGGAGGTGGGGGAATGTTGCCGTGTGTGGCGGAACCGATCACAGTCGACTACCTGGCTCAGGCGCTGGCGGGAGGATAGGGTAGGAAGAGAGAAAGATATGGGCAGGATATAGTGGTCGCTGCCGAGAAAGACCCAGGTGTTCGTTCACGCTGCGTCCGAGACGTTTTTGCAGATGGAAAGGTCCGGATTAGTGTTGCGTTGGACGCTGGAGCCGATGCGGGTTGGGTCAGAAAAATCATTAAGGACCGATAGCTGTTCGTTCTGGACGAATGTCCACAGCGCGAGACCTTTCCTATAGTTCCTGGGGTAACCCCAGCTGATGAGATGTGCATTGAAATCCCCAAGAATGAGGAACGTGTTGCGATGTGCGCGAGAAAGGTCTTTGCGTAGAAGGAGGAGGAGAGGAGCTGAAGGTGTGCGAGGAGGGCTGTAGACATTAAGAACAAAGAGAATGGCATCCGGTCGCCGCCGGGGCAGGACTTCTAAGAAAAGGTGTGTGCACTCTGGAACGTCGAGAGGATGCTCTATCGCCGTGTAGTTGCGGTGAACCAGAGTGGCAATGTTCGGGGGGGGGGGGGATGCGGACGGAGAGTGTAAATCAGTGAAGTCGCGCAGCTTAACTGGGGAGAAAGTTTCTTGGAGGGCAATTAAAGCAAGGAGGTCGGAGGGAGGGATGTTCTGGAGGTGGAGCTGCAGCGCGTTCCGCTTTCCGCATAAACCACGGCAGTTCCACTGCCAGAAATTAAGGTGTGTGGGGTGTCTGGCCATCAGGAGGCCTATGTGCCCCTGCTGGTGCAGTGGGATTGGGAGATGAGGAGGAGGGATACCACCATTAGGGTCGTCTGGGCAACTTCGGCTTCGTGGGCATTTTGGCGGGCCTCAATTCTGGCTACGTGTTCATCAATTTGTTCCATCCATTTCTTCGTGTCGGTACGCAGGGCAGAAATTGCGGCCGTGAGGCGTTGCTCATGGACTTCAAGAAACGAGGATGTGTGGCGGATGACGGCCTCCACCTCCGGGGTGGATGTGGACTCGTTGGTGGATCGCCTCTTTTGTGGAGGGCTGCGGGAAGGGGAGGTGGCGCGGGAGGAAGCATTCGAGGAGATGGACATGGTGGCGGGAAGGGGCAGCGGGGGCGTTTGAGTGACAGGTGGTGGGGGGCATTGTGGGGAAGGGGTGGAGAGTTGGGGGTTCCCCAACAACGCCTGCAGCTGTTGTTTTAGCAGGGCAATCTCCCTGTTTTGGGCAGCGACTTGAGCTTTGAGCTCTTTTTTTTCGGGGTCAGGGGTGGGAGGCTGCAAAGGCTGGCTCACTTGGGAAGAAGTCGATGGGGTGTCTTGGCTCGGCAGTGGCGGAAAAGTGACAGAGCGGCGGCGGGGGCTGCGTTCTTGGCGGGTCCGGGAGTTGGACCGCTGACGGGATCTGGAACTGCGCACGGAGCTTCCACTTCCTGGTAACTTTTGTATGGTAAAGTTCATGGGGGTTATTCTCGCAAGAATGCGCCACAGGATGGGAGGGGGGGGGGGGGGCTAGACGCCAGTCTCCTCCTTGCCCCGGCGTGCAGCGCTAACAGGCAGCTGTGACCCCCCAACCCGCGGTGCGAGAAGTCGCTATTGTGGCGGGTTCGGGCCAGAGGGAGCACCGAGTTACGTACTCGAACAGTTTATTCTGCTCGAGCACACGGCAAGAGAACAGCACTCAAATACAACCGCCGAAGCGAGCGAACGTCCCGTTCGCGTACGGGGGTGAAATAAGCCACCTAATGGGGAAGCACACGCAAGGAAGTGAGAGGAGTGGTCTGCTCGCGTGGCGTAGCTTCGCGCTCACGGCCCGCAGCGATAAGTGCGTACGACATCAAGCGAAGAGGGTGAATGCGGTGGTCTCCCCAACGGAAAATGTAACCGTGCGCGTGCACGCTCGCTTCACAGAGAAACCGGGCAGAACCGACGCGCTTCAGCACGAGATCGAAACAGGTGATGCGCGCCCTTTCAGGTGTAACCCGCGGCCGTTAAACGCGCATAAGAGATAGCTTCTCGATAGCGCCCTTGACGAGATGATTGATACTGGCGCGGTGAGATCCTCACAAAGTCCCTGGGCGTCCCCAGTGGTTCTAGCGCCAAAGAAACATGGTTCGTGCAGGCTGTGTGTTGATTATCGAAAGCTCAACTCTCTGACGCCTATGGTTGCGTACCCCTTCCAGTCGATCGAGGCTGTGATGTACGCGTTAGGGAACGCAAGGTTCACAGTCCTGGATGCAAGCAAAGGGTACCTGCAGATTGAGGTGGAGGAAGGTGACATGCAGAAAACCGCATTCACCTGGCACCGCGGGCTCTTCGAATTTACTCGACTCCCGTTTGGTTTGTCTAATGCCCCGAGCACGTTCACGCGATTGATGGACATCGTGCTGGGCGATGCAAGGTTCAACTACGCGATAGCGCACCTCGACGACGTCGTGATATTCTCACAGTCGTTCGAGGAGCACCTCATTCCTGAATTCCGTTCTTGAAAGAATGAGACGTGCGGGTCTAACGATCAACCCAAAGAAAGTGCAGTTGGCATCAAAGAGAGTGAACCTCTTGGGCTTTGTGGTTGATGATGACACTTTGAAACCGAATGATGACAAACTGCAGGCAATTCTGGACTACCCCTGCCCGATGGACGTGAAAAGCTTGCATAGGTTTTTGAGAGTGGTTGCTATCTACAGGCAATTCATCCCTCGTTCAGAGCTAGCAAGGCCGTTGAACCAGCTGTTGCGTAAAGGCTCGAAGTGGGTCCGGGGCAAGGAACAGAACGACGCATTTGTTGCCTTGGCTCACGCGATAGCGAATACCGCTAGTTTGCGCCTCCCCGACCTGAACAAGCAGTTTGTTTGTCTTGCAGACAGATGCTAGTGACACTGGTGTTGGAGCTGTTTTGTTGCAGGAACACGAGGGCAAGCGGCGCCCTGTCGCGTTCGCTAGCCGCATGCTCACATCGGCGGAGCGGAATTACTCCGTGACCGAAACGGAACGCTTGGCGATAATGTTCGCATTGTCAAAGTTTGACATGTATCTAGACAGAGCATTTTTCACCGTGCAGACAGATCACCAGGCACTTTCGTGGTTAAAGAAGCTGAAAAACTCCGCAGGCAGACTCGCGAGATGGGCGCTGACGTTGCAACGTTACGCGTACGCCATTGAGTACCGCAGGGGCAGCATGAATAAGGTCATGGAGGAACTCCATGAATAAGGTGGTCTATGCTTTATCGCGCGCACCGTGGAAGGATAGCAGAAGCGCATCAGAGGCGCAGAAGTCGCCGCTATTGGAGAGGAGGAGAGGGCAGACATGAGTGTCGCGCCCTGCTTAGTTAAAGAGAGAAAGGAGGTGGACAGGTCCCGCGCTGTGCTGTGAGAAAGAGAAGGCGCAGCAGCTGGTGGCGGCGACTGTTCGCCTGCCAAGAAGCGAGGCAGAGAGAAATCTGTCTTGGGGAGTAGCGGTCAGTAGGGAAGAGCTGACTGAGGCCCAGAAAGCAGACGGTCTATGACAGCGGGTGCTGACAGCTTGCGAGTAGTAAAGCTGGCACCGGGAACGCTGAGGGCAAGTACGACGCGTGTCTACTGGGCGATTATGGCTTACTGCTCCGCTGCATCCCACAACTTGACGAGGAAGAGGCGATTGCACCCCCCTTTCCGAGTTGTGGTCCGGAGGAATCGTGGAAACGATTCCTCCGGTACTTCCATGACTCAGCGCTGGCAGGCCATGACAGCGGCAGTAAGACTTACGACAAGTTATGCCGTGTCGCGACCTGGCCAGGTATGAGAAAGAATGTGCTGGGTTACGCCCATACGTCCTGTTTGCCAGGTAGCCAAGCCTCGGGCGGGGAAGTCCGCTGGCATGATGAAGCCGGTAGTTAACAACTATCCGTGGCAAGTGGTCGCATGCGATATCATCGGACCCCTCCCTCGCTCTGCGCGCGGAAACCAATATATTCTGGTAATAACGGACCACTATTCCAAGTGGGTTGAGGTATTTCCACTTAGGAAGCTTGTGTCGGAGAGAATTTGGGAGAAACTGTTGGAGACATTCACTCGTTTCGGTTTCCCTTCCGACCTGATTACAGACAATACTTCGTATTTCACAAGCAAAGTCTTTAAAGTCTTTGTGGATTCCTGTCAGCCGTTTCAAATCCGTCGCAGGAAAACGAGTCCCTACCACGCTCAAAGCAACATAACCGAGAGAGTGAATCGGAATGTTAAGAGTATGCGGGTCGCGACGACCGAGCAGCACAGAGATTAGGACGCACGGCTGTCCGAACTGGCGTTCGCCACTAAATGCAACCGTGAACAGGTCGGTGGGTATGACACCCGCTTGCTTGAATTTTGAGGAAAAGATCGCTTTTCCGCTAGAGAAAGCCCTACTTGACGCGGCGGGGCCCGCGCCCCCTCCGCTTACGCAGTACGCGGCAAAGCTCCGCGAGGGCGCCTTGAGGCAGCGCAGCGCGCGGCTCGTAAAAACCTCGATGTCGCGCGCATGGAGCAAGCGGATTAGTACAACAAAGGTCGTCGTCACGTCGTTTTCAACACGGGCGAATTGACACTGAAAAGAACGCACCCGCTTAGTAACGCAGCGCGTGGTTTCGCCGCGTCGCTAGCGCACCAGTGGGTTGAACCGTTCGAAGTTACGGCACAGTCTACGCCGCTCACCTGCCAGCTGCGGTTGTTGGCGAGCGGTGAGACCGCCAGTTCGGTGCACGTCGCAGACTTGAAGGCTTATCACCTTTGCAAGGACGATAACTGCGAAGCGGTGGAAGTTCAAGGCGATGCTGCGATCTCCCCCCAAGTAAGGCGTACAGCTATAGGTAGCAACCCGGTTCGCAACCGACGCTACATCATCATCATCAGCCTGGCTATACCCACTGCAGGGCGAAGGCCTCTCCCATATTTCTCCACTTAACCCGGTTCTGTGCTAGTTGCATCCACTTGACCCCTGCGAACTTCTTGATCTCATCCGCCCACCTAACTTTCTGCCGCCCCCTGCTACGCTTTCCATCCCTTGGAGTCCAGTTTGTTACCCTCAGCGACTATCGGTTATCCTCTCTTCGCACTACATGTCCCGCCCATGTCCATTTCTTAATTTCCACTAGAATGTCGGTAACTTGAGTTATTTCTCTGACCCACTGTGCACGCTTCCTATCTCTTAATGTTACCCCTACCATTTTTCGTTCCATAGCCCTCTGGGTTGTCCTCAACTTAAGTAGAACTCTCTTGGTTAGCCTCCACGTTTCAGCCCCATAGGTGAGTACAGGCAAGATGCAACTGTTGTATACTTTCCTCTTGAGCGATACCGGTAAGCTGCTAGTCGCTATCTGCGAGTGCTTGCCAAATGCGCTCCATCCCAATCTTATTCTTCTTGTTATTTCCTTTTCATGGTCCGGATCTGCGGTTACTACCTGTCCTAAGTAGACATATTCGCCTACTACTTCCAGTACTTCGCTACCTAATGTAAACTGCTGTTCCTTCCCGAGGCTGTTGAACATTACCTTAGTCTTCTGCATATTGATTTTCAAGCCTACCTTTCTACTTTTCCTGTCTAGGTCATCAATCATTATTTTCAGTTCATCCCCCGAGTTGCTTAGCAAGGCAATGTCATCAGCAAATCGCAGATTACTGAGGTATTCTCCATCTACCCTTATCCCTAACTGCTCCCATTCCAAGTCTCTGAATACTTCCTCTAAGCAAGCTGTAATAGTACTGGGGAGATGGTGTCTCCTTGCCTAACACCTTTCTTTATCGGAATTTTGTTACTTTCTTTACCTACGCTACAACCTTAGATCAAGGTAGTGCACTACTTCGTCTAATGTCTATGTATTTGCTTCTTTCGAATTCATTCTGATAAGATTTTGCAGCAGCTAGAGGTACACCGTCGCTGGGGCGGGAGGCCGCACCCGGCGCATGGTTCAAGCAGGGCCACTTAAACGGGGGGCAATCCCCTAGTTTGTCGTGTTTTGTGGCCCATCATCGTGACCAGCGCGGCCATGCTGGCCGTCTTCAAAGAGGCTGGCTTTGGAGCCCGCTGCCCAGGCCTGGAGTACGGGCAGTACGGGTCTCAGGGAGCCAGGAGTGCCCGGTGCGGAAACGCCTGCTGCAAAGGGGTCCCGGTGAATCCAGCACGGCGCCACGTGGAAAGTTGTCGACGGCGATGTAGAGGAACAGCTCCGGACCACTGCCGGACGTACCCGCGGCCGAGCCCAGCAGCGCCGTGACCCCGAGGAAGTGGCCGCTGCCGGAGAGGGGCCCGCCGGAACAGTCCCGTCATGCCTGCTGCTTCCCTGCCGCCATATGGACCAGCTGAGATGGCATCCCGCAAGTGCCAGGCGACAAGCATGCATATTGGACTCCGACCCGGGCCCGTACATGGATATTTTTACAATGCCCTTTCTCGGCAGGCGCACACCAGTTGTCATAACTGCGTGTGCTTTAGAAGAATGCTATATAAACTTAAGCATTGGGAGAACCTCACGAGCAGCAGTTGCATGCAAATTTAAGCTGAGTTTGTAATGCTTCGCATTCTGCCATATGGCGCTCCGCTCGCGAAAAGCATCTATTGATTCGCGCATCTGCTTATCTTTAGCGTTACTGCATGCTTGAGTGAAACGTGCTCACGTCGTCACTGCGAAAGAACTGCGTCGTGGTGGCCGATGGTTTGCATTACAGTGTTCTAGAAAGCTTTGTAGTGGGAAAAGCGGCGCCCTCCAGGTGAAGCTGTTTAGGTGGTTGCCGCGACGTGGCGCCGGCGTCAACTCCTGGAGAATTGCCGGGATAATGAAGCATATGGCATTGTGGGGATACAACAGCAACAGATATGAGATTTTGAGGGATATTTGGAAAGGAATTATGGTGCGCGGGCTTACTTTCGGAAATGCGGTTTTGTGCCTAAAATCAGAGGCACAGTCGACGTTAGAAATAAATGAGAGAGCCGTCGGACGGCAAAAACACAAATGAGGCAGTACAGGCGATATGGGCTGGGCATCTTACGAAGTACGGGAAGCTCAGAGTAAAATATTATATGAGGAACGCCTCAGGAAATTGGACAGTAACAGATGGGCAGCTAAAGTATTTAAATACCTGTACCTAAAAAGCGCACTCACAATGGAGGAAAAAAACTAGGAAACTAACCAGTAAGTATGCTGGTCACAAAGACGAAGAAATAAAGAGCATTAAGCAACAGGTGGAAAACACAGAAGGTAAAAATTGGATAAATTCGATGGAAAAGAAACAGTGTGGAATTATACCGAAAGTAAGAAAGGCAGATCAGGAGGGAAGCTTTCTTTGATAACTCAAGAGGCAGTGCCCTACTTTTTGAAGCTAGATCAGGGTGAATTAGAACACCCAGCTACAAAAGAAATTTAACAATGAAGATGACGCATGTGCTGTATGTGGTAACTCCAGTGAAACAATTGACCATAATATACTCGAATGTAATGGTATCCATCCGGAAGTCGATGCAGGCGCAGTCACTGTTCCTGAAGCTCTGGGGTTTAGAGATACCAGTGGCCGGGTGAATAAAGCGGCGATGGAAGCTAGCAAAAAGCGACTGGACGATTGGTGGCTTAAAAGCAGAAAAGCGACTTAATGTTAGTAATGTAGAAACAAAAATGCAATAAATAGAATGATGGTATAGTTAATCAATCTTAAACAATAATTAAGATATATGGAGAAAAATGAGCATATGATAGCAAGTTAGCAACCGCTACCACCCCGTTTCAAAGATCCATCCGGAGCAGGTGCCGGCCCGCGCCGCCGGTACGCGCGACGCGCAGCTACGATCGAGGGCTGATCAGACAATCGCGGCGTTCGTTGTGGCGTTATCTCATAAACATCCACCTTTTTACGCATTAACGTAAAGCCCTCGTGTCACAGAAAAGCCGGCGTCGGCTTTGCCGTGGCTGGCCGTGCTTTTAACGCGCAAATCAGCGGGAAGCAAAAATTAAAAGTAAAAATAGCCTATAGTAGACCCATTTAATATATATATATATATATATATATATATATATATATATATATATATATATATATATTGTTACGATGCGGCAAGCCGACGAAAACAGGAGAACAGAGGACAGAGAGATGTTCGATGACAGTGAGATGATGTTTAATGAAAATGTTGCCGGGCCTAGCGCGAGCGCTCCTGTCCGCGCCACTGCCCGCTTTTTCTTCCTTGATGTCGTCCGTAACATGACCCGGGGCCACCGAGCGATCGTCCCGATCGTGGACGAGGAAATGCACGATGTTGATGATTCCATGGCATGATGATGGGCGTGTCTAGATGCTTGAAAAAGAAGAGGAAGTATAGAATGGCTTGCCGGCACGGTGATTCGCGATGAACCTTGGCAGGACACTCTCGGGCCACACGTTGCCACGACTCGATGGCGGAGGCCAAGGCACGCACCGCATGGCATAGGCAGGGGAGAATGTCTTGAAGTGTAGCGGTGTCTTGGGTCGTAGGGTCCTTGGTCGGCACATCAGGTCAGTGGGGTCACATTAGGTCATTCGGGTCTCTCCTTGTGTCTTGTGGTCATGTGTGGCGTCTCGGGTCAGTCTCTCCTTCGTCGTGTCTTGTGGTCGGGGCGGGGGGAACGGGGCGGAGGAACGGCAAAATCTTGCTAGGTCCGGCAGGCTGGGGAACAGCCATGCAGTGCCTCCTAACCTTTCGCCGACGGCGCAAGAAATCGCACGGCGCTGATGCTCCGGACCAGGATGGGGGGGTGATGATGAAGTACCAGCACCTCCAACCAAATGTTACGATGCGGCAAGCCGACGAAAACAGGAGAACAGAGGACAGAGAGATGTTCGATGACAGTGAGATGATGTTTAATGAAAATGTTGCCGGGCCTAGCGCGAGCGCTCCTGTCCGCGCCACTGCCCGCTTTTTCTTCCTTGATGTCGTCCGTAACAATATATATATATATATATATATATATATATATATATATATATATATATATATATATATATATATATATATACGAACCCCCGACTGCATGCTGGTGATCGCAAGTGTAGGCGTCCACCGAGAATAATTCAGACAGATGCTGCACCTTCCTTTCCCCAAACCCAACATTAACTAAAAAAAAAAAATGCAGATTGAAGGCGGTGTTAAAGGTGCTATCAGGTAAAAAAAAAAAAAAAAAAAGAACAACGCTTGAGCAAGCGTCTCCTATACTTACTCTCGCTTTTTTTTTCCGCCTGGCTGGCAATGAAGATGCATAAAACAAAATGGGTCCTTGCTTCCTACTCTTTTTTAGTAAATCATTGACTGCAGCAGGTATTTTATTTTAATTTCTTTCAAGATCGGTGGCTACGTGAAATATATACGACTTCCCGGCACTCGTTAAAATGACCAATACAGGCCATCATAAATACTACTTCCTGTATTTAATTGGTATAATTATGTTGTGTGCAGCATAAACATACAAGCATACCGAAACTCTGACTGTGGCGTAATAAGGAGAACAATACCAATATATTATATGGTTACATATGGCCCAACTATACAAGCATTTATCGCGGCTTTGAGACACGACAATGAAGTAAAACTGCACAACTGAGGGAGAAAAATAAACGTTAGATTGGTTTGTTGGTTTATGTGGTTTAACGTCACAAAGCGACTCAGGCTATGAGAGACGCCGTAGTGGAGGACTCCGGGCACGTACAGCACACGGACGCCCCTCCGTTTCTCCTCCATCGAAACGCAGCCGCCGAGGCCGGGATTCGATCCCGCTTCCTTGGGCACAGTGGTCGAGCGCCGTAACCACTGCGCCACCCCGGCGGGATAGAAATAAACTTTACTCCTTCAAATAGAGAGATCAGTTTTGCCCGGGCGTGTCTGGTCAGCTTAGGTGCAAGCTGAAACGCGTTCTGCGACACGACCGACGGTGTTGCTGGTCTATTCAGTCTATTCAAGGGCTGATTTCCGTGAAATGGAAAGAAGTAACACACAACTACGAATCAATTCAGACGTAATATGGCACTTTGCTCAATTACCTGAGCACAAATGAAAACAGGAAACCCAGTGCAAAATATACTTTCGCCGACATTTATTCACAGCAACAATGAATATCTAATCCAAATCTTGTTCCATACGCCATAGAAATGCACGCATGTAAAATATCAAGACACAAGTAGATTATATTTTTATCTTGACAGTGTGCACACATGCGAACATACATGACAACACACTTTGAAAACAATTGGCACTGGTGCAAGTTTGGCTCCTTCGGGGGGAGTCTCTCGTAATTCTAGCTTGGATGGAGAGGAAATAGAGAGGGGAATTGGGAGAGAAAGCGGCTGGCGCACAAATTTGTTTTAAGGGGGAAATTTTTAAATGTGGGTTTTTGCTCAGTTCATGACACATACTAGAACAAGGGATGTGATATATACGCCCTGCCACTGTGCTTGACAGTATGTGACGTAAACCAGCTCCCAATTAAACGAAGCTTTACCACTTGCAACATATTTAATATTTTTCGTGAGACCACTATCATATTATTTTGCCATCGATCGAGGAGCGTCTGAAAAGTATGCGAGTCACGGCATTATAAAATATGACTAATTTCGCTGCACAAGTGAACGGAAGAAAATCTCTCTCTCTCTCTCTCTCTCTCTCTCTCTCTCTCTCTCTCTCTCTCTCTCTCTCTCTCTCTCTATTTATATATTTCGAACAGTATGGTTGGTCTGTTTTACAGGCGACGTACAACCATATATCGCGCGAGCTGCGAGCATATCGACAGTTTTTCGCTCAGTCGATGCCTGGAGACTTGGCGCGTGGCAGAATCTGTTAGTCTTTTTGCGGCGAAACGATCGAACTAAAACGCTGCGAGGCTTTTGAAACGATAGAGAAGGAATGTTAATGTTCAAACCACCACTGACAACAAGATAAATTATTGCCGACTTAATATTCATGCAGTCTTTAAATTGGTGCGCGGAAGACCTCAGATCCTTGTCAAATACTACTGAAGGGAGAGGGGGGGAGGAGGGGGGGGGGGTCTAAGACCTCCGAGTCCTGACTTAGATTTAAGCCCTTACAGGCACAGGCAAATATCCCGTAATTAACTCATTAAATATAAAAGTCAGGTGCGATCGGCTTACGTTTGGCGACTAAGCTTAAATGTACAACGGTACAACTTATTTTTTTTTTATCACACAAAATGCCATCCTCTCAGTACTCAGTGATTCCGAGTGATTAGAACAGCCAATACTCTCCTACTGCGTTTTTCTTGTTTTTCTATCACAGGAAGCGCTAACATAAACGAATAAAAAAGGAAACGCGCCTATGAGCCCAGTATTCCACAGAAATTCACGATGTAAAGCAATCTATAGTCAGTATCAGCGACGGGAAAATAGAATAGGACGAGCAGACACAGGGCCGTCGGTCACACGTACAAGCTCTGATTTTCAACTTGTTTATTTCCCCAGATAGCGAAGCACGAGAAATGGAAAAACCTAGCTCGAGAGGCCTCCTTTGATGGTCATCTATAGTTAATTCTTGAACTGTATTCGACCGTAGGAACGAAGCAATTAAGACAGAGTAAGAAATAAAAGTGGGTATAAAAAACAAAAACAAACGCTCTGATATGCGGTTTCACTGCGCCAGGGACACCGCTTCCGCGCGGCGTCCAGTTCAGGCTGCATGTTCGCGGCTCATATATGTGGTGCCATATGTGTGAGTGAATCTCCCTGTGTTCTCGGCCCCATGCATATTCCTGTTTCTTTTTGTTTTGTTTTTTTTCACTTCAACACGGCTACCAGCCGAATTCGTCGCTTTTTTTCCAACGGCAGCGCTCGAACTCACTGCGATGCGCCTCTCTCCTACGCCGCTCAGCGAAGCAGACGGTCAACTTATTCGACGGCAGCGCCGCGAGTTGCCAACCGCTCTTTTTGCCTCAGCGCCTCCTAGCCACGGCCGGTCTCGAGGTTCAGTTCAGTTCAGTCGTTCAGTCGTGTCCGACTCTTCGTGACCCTATTGACCATGTCACGCCACGCTTTCCGGTCTCTCACTATCTTCCTAACATCACAACTTCATCTGCAGTGCCTCGAGGATGCCATCTAACCATCGCGTTCGCTGCCTACCCCTTCTCCGGCGACCCTCAACCTTTCCCAACATAAAATCTTTCTCCAGCGACTCCTCTCTTCTAATCAGATGACCAAAGTAGCTGAGCTTTAACTTTAGAATTTGACCCTCCAATGAGCAGTCAGGGTTTATGGTCGACAATATTGACTGATTTGATCTTCTGGCAGTCCAAGGAACTCTCAAGAGTCTTCGCCAGCACCACAATCCAAACGCGTCAATTCTTCGGCGGTCAGCCTTTTTCACAGTCCAACTCTCGCATCCATACATATATCACAACTGGAAAGACCATATCACGAGTTATACGGATCTTGGTTGGCAGACTAATGTCTCTGCTCTTTACTAGGCGGTCAAGGCTAACCATTGCTCTCTTTCCCAGAAGCAGGCGTCTCCTAATTTCATGGCTGCAGTCTCCTTCCGAGGTAATCTTGGAGCCCAAGAAGAGAAAATCTGTCACAGCTTCCACTTGTCCATTGATGCTCCAGGACTTGATAGGGCAAGATGCCATGATCTTTGTCTTTTTAATGTTCAGTTTAAGCCCAAACTTCTCACTCTCTTCTTGTACGCGCATCAGAAGTCTCTTGAGTTCCACTTCACTTTCTGCCATTAAAGTGGTATCATCCGCATATCTAAGGTTGTTGATACGTTTTCCAGCAATCTTCACTCCAGCCGAAGACTCGTCCAGACCGGCCTTCCTCATGATGCACTCTGCATATAGGTTAAATAGGCAGGGCGACAGTATGCAGCCTTGCCTTACTCCTTTCTCAATCGGGAACCAATCACTAAGACCATTCCCAGTTCTTACTGTGGCCTCTTGCCCTTCATACAGGTTCCTGAGGAGACAGATGAGGTGAATTGGAACTCCCATTTCTTGGAGAGCTTGCCACAATCTGCTGTCTCGAGGTAAAGCTCACTTTACTCGAGGGAGAGCGCGCTTCTGTTCTCTTACGGCCTCACCAATGGGGTCCGTTTCCACCGCCCGCCGCGCCTCGGTGGGGTCGCCACCGCCCCACTGCTGCACTTCTGCTACCGCTGTTCACGCGCTGAAGCAGATGCGGAGCGAGCAGTGAGCAGGTCGCGCCCCTTGCGGCAGCGGAGAGCGTAACTAAAGGAGAAAATTTCCCATTGTTCCCGCGGCGATTGAGAAGGCCGTAAGAAAGAGCGCGCGCCCTCCCTCGAGACCGGCAGTGTCCAAGCGAAACGCGCCCCATGCGCGCCCGACTGATTTATTTATAGGAAGGGAAAGGCGTGGTAACTCTCTCACTTGTTTTTTGTGGACGCCGCAACCGCGCCGTAAGGGAAGGGAAGAAGGTGGGAGTGAAAGTGGAAAGAGGGAAAGAGGAGGCGTAGTGGAGGGCTGCGGAGTAATTTCGACCACCTGGGGGTCTTTAACGTGCGCTGACATCGCACAGCACACGGACGCCTCTTCGTTTCGCCTCCATCGAAACGCAGCCGCCGAGGTCGGGTTCGAACCCGGCTACTCCGGCACAGTAGTCGGGCGTCTTACCACTGCATCACCCCGGCGGGGCGCGCGCCCGACTACTGTGCCGGAGCACGGCCGGTCTCGAGGGAGAGCAAGAGAAGCTCGCTCTCCCTCGAGACCGGCCGTGGCCGGAGTTCCCGGGTTCGAACCCGACCACGGCGGCTGCGTTTCGATAGAGGCGAAACGAAGTGGCGTCCGTGTGCTGTGCGATGTCAGCGCATGTTAAAGATCCCCAGGTGGTCGAAATTATTCCGTAGCCCTCCACTACGGCACCCCTTTCTCTCTTTCCACTTTCACTCCCACCTTCCTCCCTTCCCTTACGGACGCGGTTCAGGTGTCCACAGAGCAAGTGTGACAGATACTGCACCTTTCCCTTCCTGTGAGCCAATTAATGGTTATTAACGCCCCGCTCTTGCCATTACAAAGCCTACTAGAACACTGTAATTTGCATAATCTGCTACAGGCACCCTGCACCCGCTAGGCGCCGCCACCGTAGAGACAACATAACCACATAACTACATTTTGAGAACTGGAAAAAAAAAAAAGAAAACTGGAAAGATTAGTTAGGACTTTTTATTGTCTATTCAATAATGTAGATGCAATCGATATAAAAGGGCCGGCGTTGAAAAGGGTGAGCTTCAGGATCAACCCAGTCCAATCCAGATGGTTGGTACGGGCTACGGAAGGAAAGGGGTACACAACGGTGCATCATAGCTATAGTGCTCTATATCATAGCTAATCATAGCCATAACATCAACAGCCTACGCGAACTTAAGTCTGTAGCAAAGCGCCGTGGTAGCTAAGTCACGTAACGAAAAGCTGTGAGCTTCATATCTGATGGCACAGAAAAACAAGAGGAACTGTGAGAGTGAGATATTAAGGGTCATAAAAGCTCTTACATCTTCGAACCCGGAACGTGTTAAAAGGGAATGCATGGTGAAACTGAAGCGCCTTTGCCGGTAAGATGATTGGTTTCGGGTCCGGAATGTGTTAAAAGGGTGAAACTAAAGCGCCTTTGTCTATAGGATAGATTGGGTGTAGGTTTCGCTCGTGTACGGGCAAACTCCTCGTAGGCGTCACTTAACGGAAGGCGCTGTAGAAAAGGTGCAGGCGATTAGATTTTACTGGCAGAAAAATTTGCTGCAGATCGCAGAAGTGTTTCTTTTGGTTTCTTCCCTTTGCTGTTACTATTATTGCAGTGCAGGCTCATCTCAATCGTGCGAAGTTCACTCAGTACAGAAAATATCACTTAAATGCAGGCTACGCTACAGCTGCCTCTCAGAGTGTGTACCAGTGCCACAGAAGTGCG
Source organism: Amblyomma maculatum (assembly GCF_055883805.1). Taxonomy (NCBI): domain Eukaryota; kingdom Metazoa; phylum Arthropoda; class Arachnida; order Ixodida; family Ixodidae; genus Amblyomma; species Amblyomma maculatum. Next base: position 259,385,989 of record NC_139344.1, read on the forward strand.
TAAGAACAAATAACGCTCTACCGAAACCGAATCGGGCATCGTGTACACTTATTGGGCATATGCGCTGCCCACTGTTGTTCTCAGTGAGATGAGGTTTCTGTTGTAGGCAGAGAAAATGTGGAAAAGTTGTGTTCACCTTTTTTTTTTTTTTTTTTTTTTTTTTATATATCTTTCTCTCAGTTCATCTGATGCTCTGGTGAAGGAGGCGAGCGTATTGCTTAGAGAAAGGTTGGAAGAAGACGATGCTGATGTCCGTTTAAGTACCTTGGCTGTGATCAGTGAGCTGTTCGTGCGGTCTCATCTGTTTCGCACATTGATCTTAGAAGATTTCCAGCGAATTCTCGAGCTCCTGGTTGAAACAAACCCCGATTTACCACTTCCAGGCACTCCTGTGCGTATACCTCCGAGTTTTCCCATCTCTGATTTGCTGCAAATGTGATGTTTGGATAACGATATTTGCATTTAGGCGATGTCCAAGGATTTGAAGGAAAAGTCCTGGGAAACCATAGAAAAATGGAACGAGAAATTTGGGGCAAACTACAGAGTTCTCTCCCTTGCTATGAATTTCTTAAGGTGCTTTAAACAGGTGAGGTGCACTGCTTCTGATTTGCATGCTGAATTTTTCCTTTTGCTTTCTTAGTTTAAGGAACTTGGGATTGTTTGAAGTGCTACTGATAAATGCATATAAAAATCGGAAGTTTTCTTTTTTTTTTCTTTACATTTTCAGTACTTCATTTTTGGTAACGAATAGGTTGCTTTGGCACAGCTAATTTCACATAAATAAGCAATGAATGACCTAGCAGAAGCACGCATTTCAGTGATCACTTGCTTCCTAGTAAGGCAGCAAGCTTAAATGTACTTATGGAAAAACAGGTTTGTAAAAGCTGCACTTCTGTGTAACATAGCATACCTCTCCATTGCAGAAGACACAGCGAGCAGAACAGCAGCAGCAACCTGCCTGGGCTGATAGGCTTCTCAACGAGATTGCTGATCGAACCCCGGATATTCAACTCATTGTAACGCAAATGGAAAATTGCTTTCGTTTGTTGGTCCCATCTGAGGCTGAAGATGAAGCATGCAAAGCAACCATACCATCTACTGCTCCATTGCCAGGAACATCTTTGGCAGAGCGTCTAAGAGATCATGCCATGCCTGTAACATTCAGACTTGAAATACAGGTGTCACGCAAGGTGAATGTGTGCAAAACAGCAGATAATGAAGAAGTTCTGGACACAGTTCGGCGACTCCACCAAGAGCTTATGGAAATATCCTTCCCAATGGTAAAAAAATGGCTGAAAGGACTAGCCAAGATTACCCATCCTATGGAAACATTGAGGAATACCATTGACCTCAAGCACCGTATTGAAATTGCTCATGAAAAGTTCGAAGAATTGAATGTGGGACCTGAGGACTCTTCTGACAGCGAGCTCGAAGAGGTTCCGGAGAAAGAAGGTTATGAACCTGTAATTCCTACTTCTAGACAGACCGAGTATGGTGAGTCTGCATTTTTTTTTTTTTTTTTTTTTTTTTTTTTTTTGTCGTGCTGATCACCAGAGTAACTTTTTTTGCCTTCATTACAGGAGTTGGGCCTGCAGAAAAAAGGTCAGAGGGAAACATGGTTGGGAAGGCTTGTCGACGCAAAGAGCCTGATGAGGCCTCTGACCCAACGTCTAGGCAAGCGCAGCTGCTTAGGCTGAGGAGGGAGCTTGCTATTCAAGATGGCTTTGGCGGGTATGTTCTACTTATGTTGTGTTCTTTCTTACAGGAGCTCTGAAAATGTTGAAACATGTTAAGTATGCATACCCAGATTCGAAATTGGAGGCGAACATAGCAGTGAAAGATATATTGCCCTATGATTGCCACAGAACCTCACTCCATTGATTGCGTGCCTTAACCTGCTCTTGTTGCTGATTCTCAAGATTCTTCATGGCTTTTTAATTTGTGTGTGTTTGCGTGTAGTGAGAGAGAGAGAGAGAGAGAAATGAAAAGGAAAATGCATTGGTAGCTGTCTGATTCTGTTGACGCTTATGTATCTTGTTTCATTGATGTAAGGGAAAGAGAAAGAAGTAATGAGAAACAACAGTAGTAATCAAATTGACAGCATTGTAGCTGTTTGCACATTTTGGATAATAAGCAGTTACTGTTGGCCTCTTCAGTGTTCTGCATTTCAAGAACCACTGTCAGAAAAGCTACAAGAAATGCTGGCGAAGGAAGCACAAAGACGTCGTATAGTGACCTGATTTGATGTCTTATTTACATTCCTTTGATGTAACCTAACACTGGACTACCTCGATTCCATAAAATTGGCGCCTATCACAACGCCACAGTAGGCAATTTTACTTTGGTGGCCTGCACAAAACACGAAAACAGGCAAAGATGATAGATGCTTGACATCAGTTTGGGCTTCATAGAACAGCAACTTCTATAATAAAAACAGGCTAGCACAGGTACCATGCTGAGCGTGACTTGCTCGCTGGCATATCGTTCTCGATAAAAATGCGAGAAAGGACATGAATTGATTGAGTGCTTTTCAAGTAAATAAGCAATGAATAAAAACAAAATAAACAGTTTTTCACCCCCCCCCCCCCCCCCCTTACTGAATATATACTTCCGACGTCACTAGTAAGAGGAGAAAGAAAATAGGAAGCAGAGCAAGATTTATAGGAAGCTTTTGAAGAGCGTGAGCACCCTAGTGCAGTGCATTTAAAGAACCTTGGTTGAAAAAATAAAAGGCCCATGCGTTCTTTCTGCATATAATTTCTTGCTTTGGGGGTGTTGTCACGAGTACCTTTTGCCTTCTTTCATTCCTTATATTTTCCTTTGACGTTGTGTAGCATCATGCAGTTCTGCTGTAGATTTGCAGGTTCCAGTAAAGGGAATAATCTTTTCTGGAGTTTTTTCACAAGAGGTGCTCTAGCATAATATGTTCTGCAGATGGTGCTGGGCTCCTGTAATTTTTATTTTTCTATTGCCTTTCCAGGTGTGGGAAGTCAACCAATAAAATTGTTCCCAGTGCTAAGTAAGTTGCATCTAGTTTCTTCTCTACATTATTTTTTTTTCTGGTGTGACCAGCATTCTTTTCTTTTACAGAGACCTTGAGGAGGCCGGTCCCAGCACATCATGCGTAGCTCCAGTGCGCAACATTGACTTAGACTTGATATACTGGGAGCAAGACAAGGTTGAAGCAACAGTTGGCAGTGGCTTCAGTGACCTGAACTGTGTGTGGAAAGGAACCTCCAAGGATGATGATGATAATGTGCAGGCTCAGGTGAGGGCGGGGGTTATGTTCTTGTGCTTTGCAGTCGGGGAACTGAGGCGCAGCCGGCACTTGAGTAGAGAACAATAGCAAACTGGTCGTTTATAAGATGAGTGCATCTGCATGCTTGTTGGACATTATACTAAAGAGAGGGAGGCTAGGCCTTACAGCTGGTTTTATAGGGCCCAGTAAGCGGCCACAATTGCCCGACAGCTGTATAAGCATATGTTAGATACAGCCAAACATGGCACCTTTCCCTTCTTTTTGTGGAGAAAACAACTATGTGTCTAGAAGGGGCCAGTATGACGGGCGGGAGCTGGCGAGGCGCACAGGGGAGCAATGAAAGCTGCAGATGGGGCTGCTTGCAACTGGTGTGCAGCCGTCGCAGCTGTTGAAGGGTGCGGCACAGGGCACCGAGCACGCGCGTCATGTGAACTTTGCTTGGTGTTTAAGTTTTTAGAGTGATACACGACACAAACATAACAAAATGCTGGCAACTCGGGGATGAAAAGATGCATTGTTTGCTCCAGCAGAGCATGCAACAGGAGCTTAGCAATGCGATTTAAAAAACGGAATATCTCATTTTACATTTGAATGCACATCAGAATACTCACTTAGTATGCATTTGGTTTTTGCTAAAGGCTTGATGTTAGCACAAGTGGACGTGGACAATGAGCATGGACAATTCGGAACACTGGCTTTCTCAACTTTGACATACTAACAAAGCCGCGTGCGATGACTTGGGGCAGTGACACCACGTCTTCATCGCTCTGTTTACTGCTCGCCTCATCTTGTGCCAGCAACATGCCATTTATGGCAACATTACTTAAAAGCTATAGTTTAAAAAAAAATAGGTGCATGTGGATGTTCTGGCGAACCTCATCATGCACTAAATATTTTCCATCACTGCTTTTGTTGTACAAGCCCACAAGACCAAAGGAAACATTATTCATTACACAGCAAAGCAGTCATATGCACAAGATGTCCACAAGAACACAAATGATGTTCTTTTTTTTTTAATAGAACAGTATACGTAATCTAGATGCACACATAAGATCGCAGAGCGAAACAATGAACTGGATTCTACTTTGAATTCACTCTTTTTACTTCCAATGTGTCTGGTGTTCCCTTTGAAAAGCATTGTCCTTATTTAAAGATTTCTTTAAAAAATGAAGCTGTACTTAGCACCACAAACTGGAAAAATGTTGCAGTAAGCTATTTGCGATACAGCTCGCGCATCCCACTTGGTGAAGTGTTAGACTGCTGAGAAACTGTAAATAATTATGCACACTGAAAGCATGAACTTCTGCTTTGAACAAAAATATGAATGCATTCTTTATTACCCTAATGAGGGCGGCCAACACAGTTCTAGGGAACACTATCCTCGAATTGTTGCATGATTGTGGTATCATAAATTGCGTTCAGCTGCTGATCGGGTGATTGTGAGGCCAGAAGCACCATTCTGGCAAGTCATTGTGCTGCCAAACTTTTCTGTCACACATCCTGCCATGTAAAAGATAAGCCAGCTATTATATTTGTCTCAACCACATTATTATGATTTGAACTGTTAAAGGTACAGCTGAATCAGACAGCCAGCATCACAGTATGTTCCCAAGATGTCCTGAAATATCCTGGTAACTAAAAATATTATTTTCAACTGTTGGTGAGCTAAGATATAGCATAACAATTAAGTTGGGATTGAATTTTTTCCTGCTTGTGCGGACGGCAAGGTTATAGAAAATAGGGCAGTTGACACCTGTGAGAAACTGTGCCTGGCATGGGTGATGATTTGTCCCGAGTACATGTCTAACGAAAAAGATCTGACCTAGCCTGCGTTCATAAACAATGCACTCAATCGTCAGCTCTCTTATCAGCACATTTGATATTTCGCGACCACAGTTCGCGTTGAGCTGCATCTTTAGAGGGGCTTTGGCTTTGCACGTTCTGTAAGCGATCTGCACTGTGGTACAAAACATGTTTGCGCTTTTGACGCCGAGTCCACGCAGGGCGTTATCTACTACATGACACAAGAACAACACAAAAATTACCCACTTCACACCTCAAAAGGTTCACTGTGGCACATGTGCGACACTTCCCAGCTTTGAAGTGTCCGCGATCCACGTGCAGACAAGCACAGTCCATGCAGCAGCCTACGGCAGCTACTCGTCCCCAGCATGTCTCACCCGCGCCCGCGCTGCTGCATCGGTAGCTTCTCATTGCACACCAGAATGCTTCAGCGCCCCTTGTGGCGCTGTTACATTTCTTCGCAGATTGCGCCTCCCCCTCACAAGGTGCGGATACGGTGCCCATCACACTGCTTCCTTCTAGCCACCATAGAACAACAGCCTGTGCACCTAGTCAGACGGTTAGCTCTTCATAGGCTGGTGCTTTCGTTGCAGATGGTACTACAGTACTGGGGATGTGCTTGGTTGGGTTGCTGCTGGTGTACCCAGTGCTTGTGACAATTGCTTTTCTGCTTGCGTCACAGCCTGCTGTTGAGGCCTCTTCCAGATTCTAGAAGAGTGCGAATGTGGGCTTGTTGGTACATTTTGAAGAAGAAAGTAAAACAGTGCGAGGCAAGATGGCACACAGAGTATATATCTGTCCTTCACATGTCCATCTTGCTTTGTGCTGTTTTATTCGATTGCAGTTTCTTCGCCAGGTGAATGATCCTTCAGATGACGTGACATCCATGCTGTTAGAAAGAGGTCTAATTGTGGTTATGACACTGTGGACCCAACATGGCGAGTCAGTAATTACACACAAGAACAAGGTCACCTACTGCAAACGTGTCAGTCTGACTCAGTTGACGAGCCATTTGTTTAAGATGTTCTTGCTGAACAGTTTCCTCCACCGAAGGCTTGACTGCATCTAGCCATGTACGGAGATTTCTTCCAAGAATCAATGCAGCCGTTGTTTCCTTTGTTGTTGCTGAGGAGAATTCGGTATTGCAATCGGTATTGCAACTGGAAGGTTTACAATGTGGCGTCAAGGCACTTATTGGGTTGTCCTTTTTTTAACGCCACCTTCAAGGATTGAACAAAACGTTCTGCTGTACAATTCGTATTGGGGGGGTCGAAGCACAGGTCACGTGCCTTATTCCGAGATGCTTAAGGTGTGTCTGAAAGTCGCTGCTAATGAACTGAGGGCCATCTTCTGTGACAACTGTTTCAGGCACATCAAAACGTGCAAACAATTCTTATCAGACATTGATTATGCTTGTCGGATGTTTTAGCAACGAGAGGGAGGCTAGGCCTTACAGCTGCTTTTATAGCGCCCAGTGGGTGGTGCGGTAGGTAGTTGCCTGATGGCTTTATAAGAATATGTTAGATACATCGGAACGTTACATTGGGGAACGTCCTAAAGCATTTTCAGCTCTGATGCAACCTATCACTGGTTACTGTTTCTCATGATCAAAAGAGATCTGCAGTAGGACTGTTCAGTTTATGGAAGCAGAAGTATAGTGACACAGCAAAAATAAACACTAGAAGGGAAAGAGGACAAAGGGAAAGTGTTGATCGCTTTTTAATTGGGTTCTTATTTTCAGGCATTGCCATTTCGGGAGAGGCGTATCGATTTCAGTGGAAGATTCGAGCCAGTGAAGTGGGCCTGCCGTGCACCACTTCCTAGTGGCAAGCTGTGCCCCCGACGTGATCGCTTCAAAGTGAGTGAACTGTTTTCAGACCAGCGACTTATAATTGCATCTATTGTGCTATATCTACTACAGGCCTTTTTTTGTGCATTTTGGTAGCTGTGGCACACCACAAACCAAGACGTTGAAATAGCACTGGTTAATTTTTCTTATAGAATACAGAGGGCAAATTCGTGTTGGATTTATTTTGATAGGTTACCACATTCCAACGGCAGAAATGTTACTTTACCTGGTAATAGAGCTTTTATAAAATGGGAAAGGTTGCCAAATAATGTAGGCTCCGCCACCACCACCATTTTCTCTAGTACACAGCAGCACCTCACAACAGTTCTGTTGAGGATGAGTCTCTCTGGTTAGGCTACACCATTATTAACTTCCATAGTGCGATCACAGAGTCCTATTTGACTTCAGTGGTTGGTGTGCTCGGCTTCAGAGTTGAAATATTTTGCAGCCACGTTTCGATGAAGGTGAAACACAAAAGGCACCCATGTGAAGTGCGATATCAGCTGCAGGTTGGCACATGCACTCATGAGTGGGCTCATTTTGCCTAAGTTCATAGTGTAAGCGTGTGAGTGGAGGTAGGTGTAAGTGGCGAGTGGATGAGAGTGGATGGGGGCAGATAAAACTCTGGAAACCTTCTGAATCAGAAAGCCACATTCTAACAGTGTCAGTGACAGTTCTCTTTGAAACTGAGAAGAAATTCCTTTTATGCCTACCCCGATAAGGCTTTTTGCTTTCATTTTCTAGTTACTTTGTATATGTGCGCAAGGTTTTTGGGAGGGCTATGTCATGTCAGCTGCTTTCATTTCATTAAACAGTTGAGTAAGTGCACATGTTTTTTTTCTTGTGTTTAGTTTTGGTGCTTAAATTATTTTAAAATGTCTGACGACCAACTACTACTAGCCCAGCATTTAACTCAGCCAGCTTAGGGCAGAGCAGCATGGTGGCACCTTTGGATGACTTAAGCAGAGGGTTCTGCTGGTGCAGGAACAGCCGTCATTTTTTCTTGTTCACCTTATTAGCTTTTAGCATAAGCACAGGCCTTTCGAAGATGCAGTTGAGCCGCAACGGGCTGTGTTGGGCCCTTCGATCAAATTTCGCAATGGCACTGCTACAATTTGGGTGTCTCTTGTCATGCCTTCTACGTGAGTGGAGCTGATATACTGCAGAGTTCCAAAGCTTGCAGCTGAAATGACTCTTCGCTTATTGGCACTGATCTGTCTAAGGTGTGTTCTGACTACTGCAGTAGATGCTTAGTGTTCTCTGTGTTTGTGTATGTGCAGTATAGAGCTCTGCACTGGATGTAATTATTAGTTTTGATTCTTTTGAACTGACTTGGAGCAGGCAGCCTCTTCTCTTACCTGTCTGTAGAAACTCTGACCTACCATATTTACTCGGATCTAGGCCGTCCTTGGTTCTAAGCTGACACCTGAAAGTTGAAGGCCTGGAAACAAAGCGCAAATGACACTTGTTTGCCGTGAACCTGCCCCTGCTCACTCATCATTGTAACTAATCTCTTGTCACTGTGAATGAGTTAGTGCAGGGGTTCTCAAACTTTTTTGCTTGGAGGAACCCCAAAAGCCTTCAAATAGTTCCAGGGAACCCCCCCCCCCCCCCCCCTCCCCCCCTCCACCTCAGAGCCAGTCACATATCAGCTGCTGGGTCAAGACGGCTCCTGTGCTTGTTCTTCAGATAGGCAAGGGCTCAAAATGCCTGTTCACATGCATATGTAGTTGCAAAGGGAAGCAAAATGTCCACTGCCCTTTCAAAGAGGCATGGAAACAGCGGAGCAGTCCCCATCCAAAATTTCACCAAGCCTTCACCATTAAATTTTTCTTTGAGAGCAGTGCTTGCCCTGAGCTCTGAGGATTCTCGCGGAACACAAGAAGACAGCCCGCGGAACACCTGTGTTCCGCGGAACCCAGTTTGAGAACCCCTGAGTTAGTGGATGTGAGCATGGGTGAACCTGAGTGTGAGTATGCCACAGTTAATACCATGCAGCTGCGGCAAACCCCCTTTTCATGTGCCACATCCTGCATTGTCTTAACTAGTAGGTCTAAAGGAATTATTCATTATGTCATGAAAAACACTCGATGCCATTGGCTGTGGGAGGATTTTACGAGGGCCAAATACCACTTTTTCTTGAGCTGTATTTGGCTGCAGATTGCAGCCTTTAAGGCACTTAAACTATGTGCCAGTTCCTCTAGTAAGGCCTCATTTTTGGGTAAACCAGGCAAAGCATGTTTAGCGCATGCAATTTCTCGAACAGTAGGGCTTGTGCTGCCTTCAGTTTTCTTGTCTCGGTCATTTGCATTGAATGACGTTTCGCCCATGTGGAGGCAACAATGTCGCTATCAAGCCTAGCTGGAGAAATCTCAACTGCAGTGTCTTATGTCTCTGAACAATCGAAGAGTTTTCCCAGTACTATGCAGCATTCCTACTGCAGTACTTGAGCATCAGTGAAGGTTGCTGCAATGTGTGATGTAGTTCATGGCTGCTTTATGAGAGACCTTTACGGCCTCATATGTGTGATGGTGTTTACACACTGACTGATGCACGTGTTAAACCACTGTGTCATAAGTGTGCACCATGTGCATTAAAGGGGTGGGGGGACCAAATTTGTGGTTCATGCATTTTTTTGTATCAGATGTTTCTTATTACTTCAGGAATTGTGATACATGAGTGAAGATTTATATATGCCCAGTGAATAATCTATTATCGCATTATTTACTTGACCCAAAATATGTGACGCACACAATGCTGCATTCTTGCACACACATGCGGTCCAAGCGCAGTCAAACAAAAAATGCCAAAAATTGGCATGGCTAGCTATAGCAGCTCTAATTCCGACCATCACACATCTTCATCTAACCCTAACTGAGGACATCGACTCTTTTTAAGGTGGAAGCTTTCAATGTCTCATTGTCAAGGTCATCTGCCGTTAGCAGAAACTGTCACAGCTTTCCAGCCTCCTGATTGCTTTCCTCCGTGTGGTGACATCACTGTCGCTAGGCACAGATGTGGGCCTCCTGATTGGCACGCACGCGTGGCGTCACTGTCGTTCGGCGTGGGTGTCGAAGTGGTTCGGCGCTGTGTAGGAATCTACTCATTGCATCGGCGCGCACAGCTGCCATGTGCTCTACAGCGTGTCCTAACGTCACTTTCGTCAGGCGCTTGAGGTGGCCTCCCGATTGGGCATTGTGTGGCCTGTCGTCACTGTCGTGAGGCGTGTGTGGCGGCCGTCTACTTGGGTGCGGTATGGCAGCGGTGGCGGCAGTTTGCTTTGTGGACATCCTCCCAGATGACAGCTTTGAAATGGTGGACTCAGAAGACATCGAAACGACAGACATGGGCGTAGAGGACATCGCAGGCCTTTAACATACAAACATCCACATAACTGTATACGAGTTGTGTGCTTCCGTGGTGTTTCCGACGCAACAAATTGCCATTGGCGATGGCGTCAGGCTTCCGCCGTTTCACACTTTAGTCTTGACAAAGCGTCTTCTGTAATTTTTATTTTTTCGAATGGCAGCAGCAAGGATGATGATGAATGCACTTCATTCAGAGTCTGCACAATCAATTCATATTTTATCTGCTAGCTGACTGTGACAAAGAGGCATATACCATGTCAGAGGCCATCAACAATAGCGATAAATTCAACAGAGGGGTAAAATCAACTGGCCTGGTATGAGTCTGAGCCAAAGTGCTGCACAACTTGTCTCGCGTCCAGTAGTGCTGCCTAGTAGCCCGAGTGAAGTCTATCCTGAAGCCTCTTTGTGCATTTTCTCGAGGGAACTTATGGAAACTTAATGGATCTATGAATGGCATGGTGGTTGTTGCATGAGCAACCATCTGGACGCCTTGAACACTGAAGCACAATCACACACTGAATGTCGCTTTCCCAGCTTTGCGTGATGATGCGAACCACTTTGCGAAATGCCAGCAAGCTTGGCTATTTCAGCAATACGCTGAGAAAAACTAGCAAGTGAGCGACAGTGCAGAGCAGATATAGCTCGCTGATGCGTCAACTGCGTTCTAGGTTCTCTAGGCTTACCTAGGCTTGCTGCTTATTGTATATCACTTTATTGTGGTATGACATCACTAGAACTTTGCTTGCTCATCCAACACAGTGTTGTTAGCGTCAATCGCGCAAGTAATGGGTCTTGATTATGAGAAAATCATTTAGGCACTCTTTGCAAGTGAAACAAGATATATTTCAAACATTTGTTCTGTCCAACACTTGGCCATGAGGGTTCTTGCATACAGAAGAACCCCACAACAGGGTTTTTATAGCCTTAAATTTTGGTGTCTCTGAGTCAGGGATTTTATGCAACTACATCCTAAGTGGAACTTTTGCTTAAGCGAGAGGGCCTAATGAGGTTTGACTATATACTCTTTTCGTGGTTGTGGTACCGTGCTGTGCATGCTTTCAGCATTGCACCTTGTCTTTTTTATGTGTCCATAAACATTGTAGCTATTCTGTGCTTCTTGAAGTTACCGTATGTTGCCAATAATAAGTCGACTTCGATGATAAGTCAACCCTCCAACTCGCGATCCCCTTTGGGCAAAAAAAGTTAGACTCTGAATTTAGGTTGACGCTGCCGCACCCTGCAGTCCTAGCTCGTCCAAAGAGTTTTTCAGATGGCCTAGTCACAAAGAAACATTTATTCGTTCACGAGACATCTCTGACTCGTCGTCGCTTATGAGGACACTGTCGCAATTATCATCTTATGATCCACTGCTGCCGCTGGTTGTCGGAAGTGGTGCCAAGATTCCGCATGTGGAAAACGCCGCAGAGACCATGTCTGTTGGTAGTCCATACCAGGCATCGTTGACCCATTGCACCACTTCACTCAAAGAAGCTCTCTGGTCGTGAACCCAATCTCGAACCGTATCCTCAAAGGCAGGGTATTGTCCGGACTTCGGCCCGCGAGAAGAACGGCGTGTAGCAGTGCACGCAAAAAGTTTGTTTCTTTGTTTTCTCCAGCCTCTTACGCAATTTTCTCAGACGTTGAACTTCCGCCCCGCTGTGACGCTGTTTTCCAACTCGGCGTAGAGGATGACTTGCCGCTTGAAAGCCATGCTGTAATGTTGCCGAGGTTGTGGCGGTATCTTGCAAGGCATCCGTCGGGCAGCGACACAAACCACATACACTGTTAGCTGTCGTGTAGGCGGTGCGACGTGCAGAAATGGCTAAAGGCACGGTTGCACAACACGCGAAAATGCTTCTCGGCTTATGTGACTGGTCACGTGCGGTCTTGTTTTGGATTGGATTAGATTTGTAGCTGTCCCATTTGTATCCAACATTGCCAGTCTGCTCAGCTTTGGCTGTTTTTCCGTGGAACGCCCACAGTTTGTCGATAACAAGTTGCCATCATATTAAAACAAACCTTTGATGCATATCTCAATTAAATTCAAGTTTTTTAAGTAGATCCACTTTCGCACCATGTTTGACAACTATTGTGGAATTACGAGCGCACGGGGTGTGATATTATCCTCAACTCGGTCGAAATTACTTTTGACCCCGTATATAGGCCGACTGTAAGACTCCGCATATACGTCGACTTATACACGGCAATATGCAGTACTTTGTGACATGTCAGATGTCTTTAGCTATCGGCATGCAGCTACACGTTGTTGTGCTGAAACTGTTCACATGCTGCTTTGGGGTTATCTGACATCGCCATTTGTCATGTACTGTTAATGTGCGAGAGAGAAGCTACAGTGAAAATATGCACTCTTTAAGCCTCACTGTGCTTTCGAATACTCCTGTAATTCAAAGAATCTTTGAAAACACGGGTAGCACTAATGTTGGTGCCACTTTAGCTCTTTGTCTGTTTGTTTTCTGAACTTAGTAAAAGCCTAGAAATCACTAGCATATGTTTTGCCTTGTCCATCCTAATCTGCTGCTTTGGTATCAGTAGTGACGTCCTGTACGAAATTCATAATTCGCTGTTGCTACATGGATCACTGCCTTGTCGTGGCGGAGGGGCTTGCGAAACTCGATGAAGTCGTGAGTTCTGCTTTGTAGGGCCACCCAAGATAGACAGGTCACGGCAGAGAGTTCTGACAAAATGTGATTCACTGGAGAAGGTAATGGCAACCCACTCCAGTATTTTCTGCCAAGAAAACCCTATGGCCAGTCACAATACCATTAATGATATGGCGCCGGAAGATGAGCCCCCCAGGTTGGAAGGCGTCCCACATGTTACTGGGGATGAACAAAGGGCGATTCCTAGTAGCTCCAGGACGAATGAAGCGGCTGGGCTAAAGCCAAAAGGACGCTCAGTTGTGGATGTGTCGGGAAGCGACCGGAAAGTCCGATGTTGCAAGGAGATATATCACATAGCAACATGGAATGTAAGATCTATGACGCAAGGTAAACTGGATGTCGTCAAGCGAGAAATGAACAGATTGAGCATTGATATCTTGGGTATCAGCGAGCTCAAGTGGACCGGAATGGGAGAATTTAGCTCCGGCGACCATTATGTCTTTTATTGTGGGCACGAATCCAAGAGAAGGAATGGGGTCGCTCTCATAGTAAACAGAAGAATGGGCAAAGCAGTGCTAGGGTACAACCCCAAAAATGACCGAATGATTTCACTTCGGATCCAAGGTCACCCTTTCAACATAAGTTATCAAAGTCTATGCACCGACCACTACTGCTGAAGAAGCTGACGTTGAGAGATTTTATGCGGACCTACAATGCCTTCTAGACCGCACCCCATCATCAGACGTCGTTTTTCTCATAGGAGACTGGAATGCTAAGGTCGGGAGTGAGGAAATATCCAGAATTACAGGTGAGCCAAATGAAGCTGGGCAGAGGCTAGTAGAGTTTTGTCAAGAAAACAACCTGACCATAGCGAATACTCATTTTCAACAGCACAAGAGGCACCTGTACACATGGACTTCACCAGACGGTCTGTACAGGAATCAGATCGATTATATTCTTTGCCGGCAGAGATGGAGAAGCGCTATACAAGCAGTAAAAACAAGGCCTGGGGCCGATTGTGGCACTGATCATCAGCTTCTTGTTGCCAAAATTAAGCTTCGATTGAGGAAAACACAGAAAACTAGAAGGCCTTTCAGGTATGATCTGGATCAAATGCCATTAGAATATGCTGTGGAAGTGAGGAATCGATTTCAAGAATTAGATCTAGAAGACAAAGAGCCCGAAGAGATGTGGACTGATGTTCGTGATATAATACAAGAAGTTGCTACTAAGGTAGTTCCAAAGCAAAAGAAATGCAAGAAAGCAAACTGATAGCTGAGGAAAGGAGGATGGCAAAAGTTATGGGGGAAAGAGAAAGATACAAGGTTCTCAATGCGGATTTTCAGAAAATAGCAAGGAGAGATAAGAATGCCTTCCTGAACATACAGTGCCAAGCAGTTGAGGACAACCGCCAAGTAAGGAACACAAGAGCTTTGTATAAGACAATCAAAGATATCAAAGGAAGCTTCTGTGCTAAGCTGGGCGTGATAAAGGACAAACAAGGCAAGGACCTCACTGAAGCCTCAGAGATAAAGAAGAGGTGGCAGGAATCCACAAAAGAACTGTACAAGAAGGACCTGAATGTGCAAACCCAACATAAGACGGTTGTGATTACTGATCTCGAGCCGGGCATCCTGAAGAGTGAAGTTGAATGGGCCTTAGCCAGCCTTGCTAAGAACAAAGCTAGCGGAATTGATGGCATTCCAGCTGAGTTGCTTCAAAACCTCAACCATGACGCTGTTAACATTCTGCATACATTATGTCAGAAGATTTGGACAACCCTGCAGAGGCCACAGGATTGGAGGAGGTCAGTTTACATCCCCATTCCAAAGAAAGGCAGTGCCAAAGATTGTTCCAACTACCTCACGATCGCGCTTATTTCGCATGCTAGCAAGGTGATGTTGAAAATCCTCCAAGGTAGGCTGCAGCAGTATGTGGATCGGGAGCTTCCGGACGTGCAAGCTGGGTTTCGCAGGGGCAGAGGAACTAGAGACCAAATTGCCAACCTTCGCTGGATCATGGAAAAAGCAAGAGAGTTCCAGAAACCCATCTACTTCTGCTTTATTGATTATGCGAAAGCGTTTGACTGCGTAGATCACAGCAGATTGTGGTAAGCTCTCCAAGAGATGGGAGTTCCAATTCACCTCATCTGTCTCCTCAGGAACCTGTATGAAGGGCAAGAGGCCACAGTTAGAACTGGGCATGGTCTTACTGGTTGGTTTCCGATTGAGAAAGGAGTGAGGCAAGGCTGCATACTGTCGCCCTGCCTATTTAACCTATATGCAGAGTGCATCATGAGGAAGGCCGGTCTGGACGAGTCTTCAGCTGGAGTGAAGATTGCTGGAAAACGTATCAACAACCTTAGATATGCGGATGATACCATTTTAATGGCAGAAAGTGAAGTGGAACTCAAGAGACTTCTGATGCGCGTACAAGAAGAGAGTGAGAAGGTTGGGCTTAAACTGAACATTAAAAAGACAAAGATCATGGCGTCTTGCCCTATCAAGTCCTGGAGCATCAAGGGACAAGAAGTGGAAGCTGTGACAGATTTTCTCTTCTTGGGCTTCAAGTAGCAAGAACAAAAAAAAAAAAAAAAAAACGATAACACGCAGTAGGCTTAGATTAGCATAAAACGTTCTTGCCAATTTTCATCCCAGCAGACAGCATTACAGTGCCCTGTAGTTTTGTGGATTTGAACAAATTATATAACCACATTTCCAGCGAGATATGTTTTCTAATAGGGTCGAAAGGGAGGGTTAGAGACAGTTACCAGCAAACCCAGGATCTTGGACTTAAGTGTGAGCAAAAGTTTGCAACATTGTTTGCCTTACTGCTCAGTAAAGAAAAAAATCTGTGCATTTTTCTCGTGGACATGCAGTGTCCCCTGCATGGCCCTGTGGTAGCCCGAGATGACCTTGGAAACCCACGGGACCCAAGTTTGGCACAGCCAGCTCCAAGCTTGCCTGACTGGCAGGAACCTGGACTGCTGCGAGACCTGGAGGCTGCCACTGGTGCACAGCTAAAAGTGGGCCGACCGGCACGGCAGAAAAAGCGTGGTCAGTGCCATACACGAGGTGCTGCTAGGGCGCGCCTCGAAAAGAAAGTGTTCAACAGGTGAGTGATGTGCAAGTAGATGTATCTTGGCACAGACAAGGTGCAGAGGCCTGTCTGTATGCTTACACTGTGCTTCGCGCAGTACAAGGTCAGGCTTCATGAGGATAGAGCAATGCTAACTCTGCAGATATAGTGCTTGCACAAGGCCCATATAACTGAACAGACAATCTTGATGAGGTAAAGCGTAAGATGTGTGCAGTTAGAACATGTTATTTTGAGCTGTGCCAAATTATTGAAGAAAAGTTGTGGTTTGGAACTTGGGTTGTTGTCTTGCTATCATCGGATACAGCTCAAGAAGAACGTGGCAGATACCCCTCTTCAACCAGTGGCATCTACTTGTTTTCAGAATGCCACGGTTGATCCAATGAACTTCTTTTCATTACCCACACCCCATGTTGTCATGCAAGCATGTTCAAGGAGGTTATCCATGACACCATGCTTGATGCCATTGGCTGCAGAGGGCCCTTGAGGGCTGCCTTTTTTTGGAGTTATATCAGGCTATAGGGTATATAAGCATTTTAATATTCAGCAGGGGATGTTTACTGAGATATAACCAAGCTTGAGAAACTAATGCAGTGTGTATCGGCCAAGCCAAAATAGTGTTCACCTATCATGTTACTATTATACCATCTGATTCACATGCAAAAAAAAAAAATTACGAAAGTGCACATAACCTTCCACCTGTGGAGATTGCATAAGCATGCCAAGTATTGGGGATGGCCCACTTAAATTTGGAAGTTACCACTGAGTTAGCCAGTCAAATTATGTTGGACACTTTATTTGGTCAAATTCGGATAAGTTAAATTTTAGGGTCCAATGGGGCTAAATTTTGGGAGGTGGTCCAGTCAGATTTGGTTGTTGTTGTTCGTAGGGTTAAACGTCTCAAAGAGACTCAGGCTATGAGAGATGCTGTTGTGGAGGGCTCCGGAAATTTCGACCACTTGGGGTTCTTTAGCGTGCACTGACATCGCGCAGCACACGGAGGCCTTGCTTTTCGCTTCTATCGAAAAGCGGCCGCCGAGGTCCGGATTCAATCTCGGATTCAATCTCGCATCCTTGGGAACAGTAGTCGAGCGCCGTAACCACTGCTCCACCCTGGCGGGGCCAATCAGATTTGTAGGTCACCATTGAGTTTGTCATACCTGGTGATATCAAGTTTCGAGGGTCCTGAGGACCAGTTTTGTGAATGCGGACAGAAACTTTCTGTACAGACATTCTACGGACACGTTCTGGAGATGCTTCTTTGCACTGTGAACATATTGATGCTTTCACATCAAAAAAACAAAAATAAAAAGAAATGATGTAGCACAATTCATTGAGAACAAAGGAACAAAAAAGTAAAAACAAGAAAATCGGACATCCTAAACAAAGAAATAATCTTCCGTAGCCTTCCTGAAACTGCTGTTTTTGAACAGTAGCAGATTCCAATCGGAGGTGGTTCCATAGAGAAAAACTATCCTTGAATGAATTTATCGGGCTAAGGTACGCTGCAGTGTGTCCATCGCATTGAACAGTGCAAGAAAACACGGGGACTGAAAAAAGGACGACACAGGGCGCTCGTCCTGTGTCGTCATTCCTTCAGTCCGCTTGTTTTCTCATGCTGTTCAATGCGATGGGTCGTTACCAACTCGCCCAAATCATTCAACTACTGCAGTGTATGTTCCCTATTCTGTTATGCTCATCTGGCAGTGGAAAGTTGAACATAATTCTCACCTCTTATGAGAGAATCTTTCGAAGGAACGAAATCAGACTTATTTTGTGATGGTCTGAAACAAGCAGAATATTATTTTGATTCATTAGCTTTGTTGGGAGAATGAAATCTGCTTTACTTGTGGAAAATAAACCTGACTGCTTTCCTTTGAATGATTTTAAGAGCAAATATGTACTTTTTTGTTTGCAGATCGCAAATAATATAGGTGTACCTGGGGTTAGTCAGGAGGAAAGTATTATATTGCCAAAAGCTTAATACTGGGCAGGGAGTGCGATTAAGTTTTCGTATTAAGAAACACAATGTCAGGGGTGGAAGTGCTGCGCCAATTGCACTATTCTGAGCCAATCTGACCTGCAATGCCAAGCTGTGCTGAAATGGTATATTGTGCAATATAATTACTTTTGCAAGTATACAGTGTCAAATTTAGCACAGTGTTATTGTTGGCTGAGCAACACTAGGCCCTCACTACAAAAAGGACGCAGTGTAGATGCAGCTGCACATCCACATCCACACCTGTTTGGTTCGTTAGGGGTGCTTGTCCTAAAGCTGTTACCGACGTGCAACACATTGCTTTCCACACAAAGCCGCCCGCTCTTCCAGCTGCAAAAACGCCCCTCGATTGACGCCAGCTGCTCTGGACAACTTACTAAGCTCTCTCATAGAGTGACAGAGAAGTTTCACGACCATATAGCGGTATTAAAGGACCCTGCTTCTGCTTAGAGTAATGGAATATTACTGGGACTTGCACATTCTTTCAGCTTCCTAAGGATCGGTTTCGCAATGAAAACACTTTGAAAGTAGGGATTAAAGGAATTCACAATTTGTTGGCCGTCTATTGACAAGATTTCATTACCTTTTACTTATAGTCTGAGTCGCTTTGGACTGTTACCCCGCAGGGGGCACCTGTTAAAGCAGGTGTTTGTGTGTACTGTGTGACACCACGGACCTCGAGCACCCACGCTTAGCCGTGCGTGGTATCGCCGTGTCTGGGGAAAAGGGGATCCTTGTGGTTGAGCCGATGCGGAGTGTTTGGACCTGTAAGGCCCTTTAGTGGAGGCAACACACCACTTTGGCCCACGCTTACCATAGACGGCACCTTCGGGCTGACCCACCCGGGGGAAATCGGCAGTCGCCTTTTCCTATCCTCCCCTCCATCTTTCACTTTCCTATCTTCTTGCTAAGAACTTTCCTGTCTTCTCCTCCCTTCTCGCGTTTTCCTTTTTCCTGGCGGCGAGGGTTAATCTTGTGTGGCTAACCACCCTGTGTTACGCTGTATTTGGTTATAGTGAGAGTGTACAGCTGACGTGGCTAGGATTTTTTGTACAAGCTCCTTTCCCGCCCCTTGTTGGGCTCCATGGTGGGTGGCTGCCACTTTGGCCGAAAAATATCACATTTTATGGCTGCTTCTCTTTCTGGAACTGATCGCCCTCTCAAAAGAGGGCAAACCGATGTAACCCAAGAATGTTTCTAAAAAAACGAAGTTTTCCCAAAGTACTATGTGATACAGTCGTGCCCCGTTAATATGACCCCCGTTAATATGGACGACCCGAATTATGGACAGTTTTTCTGGGGACGAAACCTTTTCAATGTATTTATGCCTCGTTAATATGGAAACTCGCTGTCCGGACAATGGACAGGGGAAGAATGCACGCGCCCCATTTGGGCCCATGTATTTTTGTCTCGTTAATATGGACAGTGCTTGAAAAAAAGCAGAGTAGTCCGAACGCAAGTTAAAGAAGGGCGCGCTGCCCGCGAACCTACGCAACAGCCAATACGGCGGGATGCCTGAACAAGTCCTGTGGGGTTGGAAAGAACCAAAGCCGGCGTGTCGCCGTTTTAAGGAAGGGGGGAGGTGGGGAGGGGGGGGGGGCGTGAGGGGAGCGCAAGAGCGGAGAGGAGCGTACACAGCAAACCGAGGGCCAGCGTAAGAAAGACCCCGAAAGAGGGAACCAGGAGGCTTCTGGGTGCAGCGGAAGTGCCGCCGCAGTCGGGAAAACAGCAACATGTGGCTGCAATAAATTCTGCTGAACGTGAACAGAGAGGCCGGTAAAAGCGTAAAAACGAAATGACAGGAAGAAAGACAAGTGCCTACAGTGGCGGTGAGAACTGAAGTTTTCTTTCCCAAAGCGCAATGTGTGTTCCATGAAGCCGTTAACGCTTTTCGGTGAGAGTTAAGACACGCTCACAAAGTACAGCGACAAAAGAGGCGATGTACGAACACGTAACCGGGACCGGGCGTCCCGTCCTGGACGCGCTTCCCTCTCGTGCTCCTGGTTTTCGTCCTTTTTGCGCTGTCGAACGGCCAAACTTTGCACACTAGGCGGTCCGTATGTCGGCTCCGTTTTGAGTCAACGATGCGGCCTTGACAAGGTCTGAGCTCTTCGTAGTCGGCTAGCTGTCGCTCTAAACTGTACTTCAGCTTGCAGTGTTTGTTTTATGGGAACACATAAAAACGGCGACAAAAAGATGGGATGTTCGATAGCCCTCTGCATAGCAGCTTGCCAGCTTGACTCCTTCGCTTTCTTACAGAAACAGTACAAGGCAAAAAAAGAAAGAATCAGAAGAACGGAAAGGCAGAAAGGTTAACTAGGCAAAAAAGTGCACAGCATCAGGAGCCTGTAGCCCTGAACTTGAGTCTGGCTTTTGGCATGGCGGGAGTTAAACGCAAAAGAACAGAGCTGAACGTAGGCGCGAAGAAATCTGTGAATACAAGCGGCAAAAGCCATCTCAGTCAATCCAAGCTGCGAGGGACTAGTATCGACAGCTCGGCTGTTTCCTTGCCTCAGAAGAATCTCAAGCAGCTACTTAGCGGCTAATTTGCTCAGTGAAGAGCACATTTTGGAAGTGGCGGTGAGTAGAGAATCAGACGCTGATTCATCGCCCAGTGGGGAGTCCGTGCTCGAAAGTTCGACCAACACAAAGCCCAACATCACGGGTGTCATGGTAAGCGAGTCGCTTCAGGCTGCACTACAATTTTTCGAAGACAACAATGACAAGGATAATGCACTCAAATGTGCCGGTGTTGTGTGAAATTTTGAGTCCAGTGCACACCGTTATGTACAAAAGCAGTCGTTAATTACAATTCTCTTTTCTCAATAAAATCCTTTTTGTTTTTATTCATGACTTGTTATTATGGATGACTCGCTTTATGGACAGTTTTGGTCGGGAACCAAAGTGTCCATATTAACGAGGCACGACTGTACATAGTGAAGAAGAGCAAAAATCAGCGAGAATTATCTCCCCATTCATAGTTGAGAAATCACTGGCAAGTGGAGACCTACTGCTAGAATTGAAAGACTACGTGCAATACTCGAAACTGTCCAACATTGAGTCTATCGGGGACATACCTGTCTTGATCACTGCTCATCGATCACTGAACACTGTCCGAGGTGTGATTTCAGAAAATGATTTCATACACTTGACAGAAAAAGAAATGTTAGAAGGACTTGCCGATCAGAACGTTGTAAATGTCCAGAGGATTAAGATAAGAAAAGAAAACAAAGAAATCCTGACGAAGCACATTGTCCTTACATTTGCTTCCAGTGCTCTCCCTGACACCATTGAAGTAGGCTACCTGAAGATAAGTGTAAGACATTATATACCGAATCCTAGACGATGCTTCAACGGCCGGAAATTCGGCCACGGCTCACAGAGTTGTCGCGGTCGCCGAACTTGTGCGAAATGTGCTTCAAAAGAACACTCAACTGATGAATGCGCCAAAACCACATTGCAGTGTGCTAACTGTGAAGGAGAACACCCTGCTTATTCAAGGTCTTGCCCCACGTGGAAAACTGAAAAAGAAGTAATCACTATCGAAACAAAAGAAAACTTGTCATATAAAGAAGCGCGACAAAAACTGGCTACTACTCCCGCTTTTCAGTTCACTGCAAAACCAAGTTATTCTGGTATGGCGCAACGGTGCGGGGTGCCACACCAGTATTTAGCACCTGCCCGGGCCACACAGAGTGAGCCTCAGGCAGGGCTACCCGCGCCCCAGGTGGAAGTGGCTCATGCTGCTCCCCCACCTCCATCTCAAAAGAAAGCTATGCAGCCCTCTGAGTTGACAAGCCTGAAGGTCTCTCCTCACGAGGCGAGGCCTAACACTAAAGAACACTTATCTGGGGCGCGGTCCTCCACTGCCTCTGAAGAGGAGGCAATGGACACGAGCCCTGGTAGGGCTGTGCCTTTGACGTCAGACGGACGGCGGCACAGCTTAGACCGTCCAAAAAAAAAGACAGGCCCCGAGTCGTTGGGCCAAAAAAAACCTAAACTAGTTTTCACATTTTCATAAAATAAGATTGTGTATATAATATGCTTTAACAGGAGCTGTTGGCGGGCTAGTTGGTGAATGTCTACTGTAGTCATGGTGAAATGCGCAACAAACACGACACAAAAGTAAGAGGAACACGTATCACGGGACGAGCGCAACCGTGAAAAAATTCCAATGTATATAATACATTGGAATTGTAGAGGACTACTAAATAATTACAGCGACATAAAGGACATCCTGGCTACATTCTCCCCATTGGCTTTATGTCTCCAGGAAACCAACTTAGGTCCTCAGAACAAAAATTTCCTTAAGAATTATAAAATTATCTGCTGGGACCGGGAGCTGTCCAGCAGACTCTCGGGTGGTATAGCCATCGTGAAAAGTGGAGTCGCTGCTCTGGAGCTGACTCTTAATACCAGACTTGAAGCTGTAGCAGCCACATTATTAACACATAAAACCATCACAGTATGTTCAGTATACCTCCAACCACTTCTCAAGATAACACTAGATGATTTAGAAGACCCTTTACAACAGCTTCCCGAGCCATATCTTTTAGTTAGTGATTTTAATGCTCATTCGTGTCTTTGGGGCAGCGAGAAAACAGATACTCGTGGTCAGCTTATAGAAGATTTTATTTTATGCAGCAATGTGTGTCTCTTCCAACATACTACTCCCCAGCCACAGGCAAAGCGAGTTGTTTAGATCTGTCTTTTAGTTCACCGTCTATTTTTACTGATTTTAAATGGGAAGTTTTTAAATAATCCGTACGGAAGCAGCCATCTTCCTGTCATGATCAGCTTATCATCCTCACCACCAGTCATCCTGACGAAACCCAGGCGATGGAAACTGCATTTAGCTGACTGGTCTTTGTTCAGACAAGAAGTTAGTCTAAATGAAATAGCTTTAGAGAAATGTGATATAGACAATATTATTGAAATGTTTACAGCATGCATTCTTGCGGCAGCACGTCTATCTATTCCCCAATCCACAGGAGTAGTGCACCTAAACCACAAAGTCTGGTGGACACAGGACTGTAAAGAGGCCAAAAAAGAACAAAATAAAGCCTGGGGTATTTTGCAGAGATACCCAACCTATAAAAATCTGACAGTTTTTAAAAAAGCAAGAGCTAAAGCTCGATATATTCGTCGCAATACCGAAAAAAAATCATGGCAGAAGTATGTCACATCTGTAAACAGCTCCACAACATAAAAATAAAAATGTGGGAACAAATTCATAAACTAAATGGCAGCTTCTCCCCATTCACAATTCTAATCCTCACAGCTCCTAATACACAGACAAGCATCGAAGAACAGGCTAATATACTAGGGGAACATTTCCACAAAATTTCGAGTTCTGCACATTATACAGAAGCATTCTTAAAGTACAAGGACAGGGCTTAAAAATATAGGCTTCCTACAAGGGGCATCACGAACACATCATACAATAGGTTGATTATGCTGCAAGAACTGAAGAATGTTCTCGCTTGCGGTAAAAAAACTGCACCTGGTCCTGATGAGATTCATTATGAGATGCTCGTCTATCTATCAGAAGCGTCTGTAGAAGCGCTTCTGAAGTTTTTTAACAAAATCTGGGTACTAGCTAAAATACCGGAAGCTTGGAAAAGAGCCATAATTGTGCCATTCCTAAAACCCCGCTAGCCGTCGGCCTGTCCTGGGAGTTACAGGCCTATAGCCCTAACTAGTTGTTTAGCAAAATCTTTTTAAAGTATTTCAAGCACTAGAATAACCTTTATTTTAGAATCATGTAAACTTCTTAATATTCATCAGTGCGGTTTTAAGAAAGGATGCTCAACTACAGACCACCTAGTGCGTCTCGAAAACACTGTCTGCGAGGCGTTTATACATAGGCAGCATTGTCTTGCTGTTTTCTTCGACCTAGAAAAGGCATATGATACTACTTGGAGATTCGGCATCCTACGTGATCTAGCAGCTTTGGGCATCCTTGGTCGAATGCTTAGTGTTTTAAAAGACTTTCTTTCACATCGTTCATTCCAAGTGCGCCTCGGTACCACCTTGTCAAGAAGCTTCGTTCAGGAGAATGGGGTACCTCAGGGGTGCATCTAAGCACAACGCTTTTTGTTGTAAAAATTAATTCCATTACCAATGAAATCCCGAATTCCATTATGTGTTCACTCTACGTAGATGACCTTCAGATAGCCTACACCTCTTCCAATATATCAACATGTGAGAGACAAATACAAATAACAATAAATAAACTAGTGGCATGGACTGACAAAAATGGATTTACTTGTGAGAGACAAATACAAATAACAATAAATAAACTAGTGGCATGGGCCGACAAAAATGGATTTCAGTTTCCCCCACAGAAGACGGTGGCAGTTATGTTTTCACTCAAACGGGGTATTCAGAACAACCCTGTCTTGCACTTAAATAGAACCGAATTACCAGTAAAATATGAGCACAAATTCCTAGGCATTACTTTCAATAAAAAACTCGCATTTCTACCTCACATAAACACACTAAAAAAGAAAGCCTCAAAATCTCTTAACATACTGAAAGTTCTTTCGCGGAAACATTGGGGTTCCGACAGGGCATGTCTTTTACATGTATTCCGTTCTGTTGTACGCTCCCGCTTGGACTATGGGAGCATAGTGTACGGTTCAGCTAAGCCTTCATATCTCAAAAAACTGGACTCTGTACATAACTTGGGCCTGCGCCTTGCATGCGGGGCATACAGAACATCCCCTATAAGCAGCCTGTATGTAGAAACAAGTGAGCCATCACTGGAAGACAGACGAATAGCCCTCACATGTGCTTACATTCTCAGAATAAGGTCACAGAAAAAACACCTCTGTTATCCAGTTGTCACAACTTGCCCCTCTCGATTAATTTTCACAAATAAACCCAAAGCAACAAGGCCACTGATCATGCGATTCGAAGGCATGTGCAGTGAGCTGCAGATCCTGGACATCTTGCTTGATGTCGCACAGAACAACAGCCCTCTACCTCCATGGTACAGTCTTCCTGCAGTCTGTGACCTCACTCTCACATAGTTTCCAAAAACTAAAACCCCACAGGAGCACATTATTCAGGAATTCCTAAATTTGCAGGAAAAGTACGCAAACTTCACAGGCTGTTATACCGATGGATCTAAAACCGCTGTGTACACTGGAAGTGCAGTTGTGCGAGGAGATTCTGAGGAAATCATAAGACTTCCACACTGTGCGTCTATTTTCACTGCTGAATCCCATGCCATTTCTGTTGCTGTAGAGGAAATATTAAAAGAGAATGTCATAAACAGCATTATATTTACAGACTCCTTAAGTGTTCTCACAGCTCTAAATTCCAGAAATGCAGTCGCTCCTTTACTCGGCAACATAATACACAATATAACAGCCATAGCTCGAGGATACAACATGAAATTCTGCTGGGTCCCGAGTCACGTGGGCATTAAAGGCAATGAGAGAGCAGACACATGTGCTGCTAAAGCCCACGACAAGCAAATAAAGAGTATAAGCGTACCTTACAAAGACTGTACGAAACTTGTACGTCGCAAATTAAAAGAAAAATGGCAGTCTGCCTGGGACAGTGAAGTGGGAAACAAACTACACTTAGTAAAGCCCGTTTTGGGAGATTGGATGTCGTGCCGGCATCAGGAGCGTTTTATAGAAGTAATCTTATGCAAATTAAAAGAAAAATGGCAGTCTGCCTGGGACAGTGAAGTGGGAAACAAACTACACTTAGTAAAGCCCGTTTTGGGAGATTGGATGTCGTGCCGGCATCAGGAGCGTTTTATAGAAGTAATCTTATGCCGTCTCCGCATTGGACACACACACCTGACACACAATTTTTTGTTGAAAAAAAGAAGAGAAACCCCGATGTGAAAAATGCGGAGAGGAACTAACTATTAACCACATTTTATTCACATGCACAGGTCTTGAAAGGATAAGGAAAACATGTTTTGCCAAATTTTACAAAGAATACATTCCTTTTCACCTAAACTGATTTTAAAAGATGCTGAACTTTTTTATTTATCTTGTGTTTTCAGTTTCATAAGGGAAGCAAATTGTGTAAAACCAATTGTGTAAAACCCAAGTTTTTAAAAGGAGACTTTTTAAACAAATTAGTTTTTAACATACTCATTTTCCCATTTTTCGCAAAACAAAATTTTCACCTTGCTCGTGGCGCATGATAGCCTTAGTTGCTTATGCGCCAAAAAACCCAACACAACACAACACAACAACGCTTTGGGCTGTTAAACCCTATAAACCAAACCAAACCAAACTAAACTTTATCAATCACTTCCTTTCTTTGACTGATGAGCCGCCAAAATCTGCTGGAATTAATATTTAAAAATGAAAGAAGTGTAACTTTGTAGTACTGTTTTTTTGCCATTGTTAACTTTTGTGCTAACGCGTGCTTTAATTCTTGAAAGCTGGCCATAGAGCTTTGTGTTACCTATGATATCGTTTCATTATGTTTTTCAAGTGTATAATCTCCAAGGTGATCCAAAGATTCCTTTGATACGATCTGATTTTTTTTTTAGAGGGACAAAACTTGTAATTAGAAATAATAATTCTTTTTTTTTTTTTAAACTATTTCACAGAACATAAATATTATCGCTCTCGGTACTAATTAGAAAAGCTTCTAGGTAGTCAACTATGCTGCGTCATCAGCTCGATTTAAGTATCGTGGACTTGCGGGTGGTATATTCTGAGAAAACTCTTCACACTGAAAAGACCAACAGAATGGCAATTCATAATGGAAGTGACCTTTTTAAACACTGAAAATACCATTAGAAACGATTTCACCGACAAAAAATAAGCCAAAAAGATCACTTTTGTGGGGGGTTGTCCAACTTTTTGATTTGAATTAAGAACTACCATTACATCCAAGGTCACATTATTAAATTCACATTGGCCATATGGCAAACATTTCCAGTCTACACTAGGTAAGCTGAAATTGCCTGTTAATATGATATTAGATTCATTCTTTGCCAACAGGTAATCATACAATGTTTAAAGGTACGAGTCTGCAGTGTCAGGTGGACGGTGAAGAGAACAAAGCAAAAGTGACGTACCCCATGGGACATTTGCAAAAATAAGCTCTCGTGGTCAGGTATTTTGTCTAAAACATTAACAGCAACAGAGGGCTTCACAATGGCCGCTACCCCTCTACAACAAGAGCAACAGTCAGTAAGAGTATTTTTTTTTTGTTTATTATATTTTCTTAGTAAATTGCTTCGGGAATCGACCAATGCTTTATCACATTACATCAGGCTGCCAACACATATAAAGGCAGTTGCTCACTTACCAAAGCTCACAACGGAGCAGTGGGAGGCAGCCCAGTTTAATGAGCATCTGGAAGGTCATCATAGACTGATGACAGTGCACATGTTCCCATACAGGCCTTGGGCTAGAGGTTCTTAGAAGGTCTGCAAGACTTCAATTTAGAGTCTTTTTTATTAGTTAATGAATTGTCCGGTTTTCTATACCAGTGCAGTATATGGATAGTTGAAAATATTGGAAGTTCATAGATTTTACCTGATGTTTTGTTGTTTGGCCGTTACAGGGTTAATATCAATCAAAACAAATACCTACTTGCCAAAATCGTAATGTACACACACAGGTATTGAAAGCCAATGTATAACTAAAACAAATACATACTCGTCAAAATCGCAATGTACATGCAAAGGTACATTTGCATGTACATGTAAGCGCCTTTGTCCCGTCTTCTTTCTTGTGGTGTGTTTATTTCGGCCGCAGTTTTTCGCAGTACAAATATGAACCAACTAGCTCAAGAAATGGTATTAATACTGAAAGCCATTGTACATTTTCCGTGAGCAACATGAGGTTTCACTTGGTGTACAGCTTAGGAATCCCGTGCTTTATTGGAAAAGAAAACACTGGGGACTTGTAATTGCAGCATTGTGTAGGATTTCCACCTGCCCATAAATTGTTTCCTTCCTGGAAATTTTTGTTCTTTAGTGGCACCTTCATATAAGTTGAAAAGGAGCTGGATGGATAAATATGCATCTGTATCTCATCATCATCTCAAACTTCCACTTGCAAAATATATGTGCCAGCCAAAAGCAGTTTATTTTTTATCTGTGAACCATAACAGTAGTCATGATCTGTGCTGGTTACTGGCATGTTATCCAACACATATTTTAATGGAAACTTGTTTACAGATCAACCAAGCACTAGTAGTCGGTTCACATATTTAAAATTTTTTTTTCTTGTGGGCCTCTTTGGCTAATATTCTTGGCTTCAGCATACCTTGACTGTTTAGTAGCCCTCAGGCATTCGCTCATTGCTCCAAAATTTGGGCTGGAATTTGGAAATCCTCTGAAAGGAGCGTACACACATAGTTTTAGTGTGTACTGCAAAACTGCAATATAACTACTGATATGTTTTCTGGTTTCATTTTTTCTTCAGGGACATGTTTTAAAGCTATATTCTTTATACCAATATTACATCTAACCAACTGGCTCCCAAGTACATAATGTTTACACTGATAGCACATGATGCTCTTCGGTGACAACCACATATATGCAACATACTGACTAATTACCAGCCGTTATAGTATTTAAGCTGTAGGTGTTGTTTTGTTAGTAGTCAAACCTCGCTATAACGAACACGGATATAGCAAATTATCAGATAAAACGAACTAAAATCAAAGTTTGGTTGGTCTATGGTTTGTTTCTATGAGTTCTTTCTGTATAACGAAAGAAAACTTTCGAAATTGGACGCTATATTGGTTATAACGAAGCAGTTTTTTTTGCATTAAAACAGCAAAAAATACGTGAAGGAGCAGGAAATAAACAACGCAATTTTTCAATCAATGGAATCGCCCACCGCAGAAGTGTGTTTAAATCGCCCGTGTGTTCACGTGCCGCGCCATGTAGCGGCGGACATAAAAACTACCACCAATGGCTTATCGCCTTCGAGATCATAGCCCCGCGCGCGGTAATCATGGAGGTCATGGACGGCCATGCCCAGACTCAGGCGGCGCAGCTGAAGTGTGTTTAAATCGCCTGCGCATTAGGGAGCCTACATGTTGTTGCGTGGCGCCCGCCTTAGAGAGGGGACATCTCATGCAGGGTTGCCTATTTTGGTCAAAATCGACCGTCAAGCTTTGGTGGGCTGCCATTTTGGTCCCCAGCCTACGAGTGGCATGCTTTGTATGTATAGAACCAGGCTGGTGTAAAAGGAGAATTCGGCCGTATTAGCTGATTAGGAACCTTATGTGCCTTTTTTGGGAGGATCACAGCTTTGTAATTAAATCAAAATGACGTTTCTTAGCAGGAAGTATCGTGTGCCGACACATTGTTTTAATGCTTAGTGTTACTTGGCTGATAAGCATCGTGTGCAGAACCTGTACAGTGTGTCCGCAGTAGCCGTGTTTTATTTTAGGTACAATACCAGGCCTGTTATATCAATGGAAAACTTATATAGAATATAATTGCACTAACTTTATTGTATGTACTAGCTATTCAGTAATTAATTAGCCCCGCCGGGGTGGCGTAGTGGTTACGACGCTCGACTACTGTTCCCAAGGACGCGGGATCGAATCCCGGCCTCGGCGGCTGCGTTTCGATGGCGCTGAAACGGAGTGGCGTCAGTGTGCTGTGCGATGTCAGTGCACGTTAAAGAACCCCAGGTGGTAGAAATTTTCAGAGTACTCCACTATGGCGTCTCTCATAGCCTGAGTTTCTTTGGGACGTTAAACCCCACAAACCAACCAACCAAGTAATTGATTTGTTAATTGCGAACAAAAATCAGTTTTACGCTGCAACATCGTCATATATTATTGGATAGCTTATGTCGAGTGCAATTCCGCTTGACTATTTTCAAGTCTTAAATAATTGCCGTTATTTAATTAACTGTGATTAAAAATTGAACTTCAGGCTATAGCATCAAGTCACATATCATTGGATAGCTTATACCGAGTACAATTGCACTGCACTAATTGCTGGTTTTAGTTAATAACCGTTACATAGTTAATTGTGATATATCAAAGGATAGCTTATATCGAGTACGATTGCAAGATACTAATTGCAAAACTTTGTTGACACTTGGTAATTAGTTATTTGTGATTAACACTAGAACTTTAGACTACATTGTCAAGTCATATATCACGAGACAGCTTATGTTGAAGTCAATTCTAGTATACTAATTTTGATCCTAATTAATATCCATTCATTAGTTATTCATAATTAACATTTTAACTTTAGGGTACGTGATGACATATATCACGGGTTAGCTTGTATAGAGTATGATTGCAATACCCTAGTTACCAGTGTTAATTAATAGCCGTTAATTAGTTGATTGTGAGCAAAAATTGAACTTCAGGTACCAATGGCAAGTCACGAGATGGCATGTCGAGTACGATTCCAGTACGCAAGTTGCTGGTCTTATTTAAGAACCGTTAATTAGTTAATTGTGATCAGCATTTAGGCTGCATGAAGTCATATCATGGGATAGCTATTATCGAGTGCGATTGCAGTTCTCTCATTGTCGGCCTTTGTTTATAACCGTCAGTCAGCTAATCATCGTTAACAAAAATACAAGTCATGATTCATGCTTATGAGTGAGTTGACTGCACAATTTTTTAGACTCCCCTCGTTAGAGCATGCTACTTTCTAAGTGATGTGTATATGCTATGTTGCATGTGACTAGGAGTCATGAATTATGATTTTGACTACCAGTCATGATTACAGGTCATGGTTTTGCAGACTCCACACTTGCAGTATATTCTACTTGCAAAAAGATTAGTCGTGATATCTCGCATTATGACTGCAAGTCACGAGCTATGACTGAATTTCCCTTTTTCCATGTTTCCATTTTTCTAATAATTTCAATTAATTGATCAATTACACACTCTAAGTTTATTAATGAGCAACACCAAGCATCCACTTTTCACTGAGCGTTTTACACCTTTTGTAACCCCATCAACAAATTTTCATTTTCTTCAGTTGTTTCAGTTACTTAATTGATCAATTGTGTTCTCGAAATTTTCTTAACTATCCTCTCCAAGCATCGTTTTTCATTATGAGCATTTTGGTACCTTTAAATTCCTGTTTTTTTTTAATTTGTATTTATTTCAGGTAATTGATAGATCAATTATATGCTCTAAATTTTATTAACTAGCATCAAGCATTGGCTTTTCTTTGGGAGCATTTTGACACCTTTGAACCCCATTTTTCAATTTTTGTTGTTTTTCATTTCTTAATTCATCAATTAATTACCCTTTCTTAACACGTCATCGCTTATCACACACCAATCAGTCATCAATCACTAGAATCGCAAATTACCATGGTAGAATTTTTACGCAGCCCCCCATTATTTCCAACACGCGGTGCAGACATTACTACTACTGCTCCTACTATTATTACTACTACGCCAACGGCTTTTCGACCAAACGAGCTGTTCGGCAATCACTTAATATTCACCGCAGTGCACAACTAAAATTTCATGCAGTGAGCAGCGAAGGAAATTTTAACCGCCGCATTGTACGAGCGCCAACTCTCTCCTGCATGCAGAGTGCCTGGCTGCGCCGGTTCCTTTGGGGACCAAAATGGCGCCGTTAGCTCAACTGGCAACACTGGTCTTTAGCGGGCAGCGGCAAGTGCCCCTTCAAAGGATGGCACCACCCTAAGCCGGGCACCGCCGCGCAACATGTAGGCTTCCTACTGCGCGTTTGCGGGCCGCGTCATCTAGCGGCAGCGACAAACACTAGCGCTTATGACCAAGGGCCTCCGAGATCACCGAGCGTGCACGCGCGGTGATCTCGGAGGTCACGAACGGCCATGGCCGGACTCTAGCGGCGCCGCCACCACTGTCGCTGCTCCAGTCTGGCCATGCAACGGCTGAAAGGCATGTGACTAACATGCCATCACCATTGCCTCGTAATGGCATCAGCCCCTGCCGTGCCTCTGCCACTGCGACCGACCTGCGCGCGCACGCGCTACACTCCCCGAGTCCTTTGGCTCCGTCGAGCAAATTGTGCGCGGAGGCAACATCCTTTCCTAGTATTCATTTTTCCTCTCTAATACAGAACGAAAAGCGAGATTTCATGCTTTTACCTAGTTTCTAGTGAAAAAAAATTGTGCTTTGTGTTGTCCACATTAGCGCCATTTTGTTTCATTTTATTAGCAAACTTATTTACAGGAATTTGGGTGTGCACTTTTATAACGAATATTGGACATAACAAATTATTTTCGCACCCCCGTATTACTTCGTTATAGCGAAGTTCGAGTGTACATTGAGTAAGTGCTTGAACAAATTTATGCTTAGTGGCTGTGGTTAACCTCTGCCTGCTTCTTGAAAGCAGGAGTTATGGTTTTCAGGAATATGTTTTTATCTTAAGCCTCGGAATCTAAAGTTCCACGTGTATTGTGGAACTGGTGTGGCCCCTTGTGGGACGAAGAGATTGAAGTGTGGTGGGGATCGCAAGCTGCCTAACGGGGTGTTGCTGCTCCTCTAGTATTTTCACCTGTGGCAATATGGTGAAAGATGTTGCAGACTTGTGCATTAGTGTTGTTAGTTGTGTCTCATGTCGTACAATGTTTCTGTGTGCAGGCAAGCAGCAAAAAGAGTGGCTCAATCCATGAATGCTGTTGATGGCAAGAAGTTTCGTGACAAATTCAGTGACCAGTGGAATTATGCATTGGGGACATGAAAGTACTGATCATCATGTGAATGAGGCTTCCATGTTCATTGTATGCTTCCACCATCAAACCTTGTACATATACATATATGCATCTACCACAAAAGGCCATATGGATTTTCAGTAATGCTACGTTGCTGTTGAGCATGGCCTCAGCACACAGGTATAGTGATGCTTGGTGCGCTTAACTAGCACTTCAGGGCTATATTAATATGATGCTTATTGTGCGAGTAAATATATTAATCAGATAAATTAATGTGGTTCAGTCTTTGTGAGCAACATTTTTTTGTTGATATGCAGTAGGCTGTATGGTACACCCATTTAGTTTACAAAAAAGAAAAAAAAATCACTTGCAGTGGAGAGCTTAATCGCTACCATAGTTTGCACTACTAAATTTTTAGCTTCTATTTGTGCAGTTATGCTGGCTACCAGTACCACATGCACACTGATCATGTTTCCCTCTGTCTTGTATTTACATACCTTGCATGTTGACAGTTGGTTCATGCCCAAATAAATGTCGCACATGGAAAGCTTCCTGATATGTTGTATATGAAAAGTGCCTTGGTTATTACCTCTATGTACATCATTGTCAAGATTGCTGTTGCAGAGTTCATTAAACAAGCTTCTCAGTTGTTGCTTTGGCTGCTAAATTGCTTTTAACAAGTCTTATTGCACAACTGGTACAAAGTTGATTCCAGATGGCTCGAGCCAGATATATCAAATTATTGCTTATATCAAACTGTCTGAATGTCCTCTTGAAAATCCCATGCAGAAGTATGGCAGTGTTAACAGTGTTTATTGAACTTGCATTAATGGAACATTTGATATATCGAACTGGGTGCTAATGCAACGTTTGATATATCGAACTATGTGCCATGTCCATGTAAGGGTGCTCCCCAAAATGACGCTCCCGTGGGCAGTGCTAAAACAGCATGACAAGGTGGACATGAAGTCCTCTTGAAAGTGGCCTTCGGTCTAGCATGCTTGTTTTCACTGGGACGCTGCTGTCACTTAGGCCAGCCGACATTCGGTGCACCAATTGTGTGGTGAAACCAGCCTAGCTGACCAAAGGCTTCCAGTGGCTTACTTTTGGCCTGCTTTGGTGCTGAAGGCGATGCAGGAATCATTGTACCCAATTTTAGTTGAGTTTTATTGCAGTTAGAGTGTACTAGTAACGTAACTATACCTCTCATGATTGGTGGTGGCTTTTCCCAAAGCACCATAGCAGCAATATTGGATTGTTGAACATATGCAATTTGCATTCATCGTCGATTTTTGCTTTTATTGAGTTTATTTAATGCACCCAAAAATGACGACTACTGGATTCAACAAGGAAATCTTGTGCTCTGCTTCCATTTTTTATTAAAATGGCAGCTATTTGCTTAAAATAAACCATGGAAAAAATGTGTAGGTACTGCATGGCATGGCAATACTTGTATATATACAATACTTGTACATAGGTGATATTTTCTTGTTAGTGTTGAACATGTCTCATTGTAATTTGCTTGTCACTTGTGTTACTGTTGATGAATTCATATTTCACTGCATTGTATTCTTTTTGCCCCTCCTGCTAGGACCCAGTTAGGGCCTGCAGTATTTGGTAAATAAATAAATAAATAAAAAATAACGAACTGCTTGACTAATGTAGCCAGGGCAAATACTGAATAGTGTAGCATTTCCTTTGGGTATAAATGTTGGATGTAGCTTTTCTGTGTAGCTTCACAGCCACACTCGGGTGAAGGTTAACTGGGTTTTTTAACTGTGAGAAGTGTGAGAACCAAAAGAAAAATAAATTTGTGGTTTAATCCTTTTCTGAAGATGTTACCAGAAAAGGCTTTTGAAAATGAGGAGGTGCTATAGTATTGCATAAGTCTGTTGCAGCAGCCAGTCGTGTATTCAGACGTTGTAGGAAATTGACTTCAGTACATTAGAGGTGAACTATGTCTTCATTCTGCACTGTTTTGATGCCTCATTGATGAGTGCACCTCTTAATCTATTCTTGATCATTTTTCTCCCCCATTTATTTATCTGGTTTTAGCAGCAGACACTATACAGAGCCTGAAGCAGAGGCAGAAGCTGAAAACTGTTCATGCGAAGGCCTTTTACACTACGCAGTTCACAGGAATACTATTACAAAAGTATATCTGATAACATATTGAAAACAGAACTTTTTGGCTTGCTGGAATCATACAGTACAAAACTCAACATTTGACTTGCCACGTAACGTTAAACAGAAAGACAAGCGAGACAAGCAGTCTCGCTGTGTCCGTGTCTGTTTAGCGCTATGTGGCAAGTGAACCGTCACCAACTCGCCCAAGCTTCCATTCGACATTTGACGCCGACCTAGTGGCACAGGAACGTATTGAACGTAAAAGAGCACATACAGCCACAAATCGTGCAATGCATGTCGCTTTCTTAAAATTGTATGTATACATCACAAAATAAATGTACACTAGCACATACAAAAAAAAGTATGATTCCAGCAAGCCAAAAAGTTCTGCTTTCAATATGTTATCAGATATACTTTTGTAATGGTATCCCTGTGAACTAAGTAGTGTAAAAGACCTTATCAGGCATCATCAGCTTTAAGCTTCTGCCTCTGCTTCAAGCTCAGTATACTGTCTGCTGTTAAAACTAGATAAATAAATGAGGGAAAAAATGATAAAGAATAGATTAAGAGGTGCATTCATCAATGAGGCACCAAAACAATGCAGAATTAAGTCACAGTTCTCCTCTAATGCATTGAAGTCGATTCCCTATAACGTCTACGTACACGACTGGCTGCTGCTATAGTCTTATGCAATACTAAAGACCTCCTCATTTGCAACAGCCTTTTCTGGACAACATCTTCAAAAAAAGAGTAAACCATAATTTCTTTTTTTTTTTTTGGTTCTCACACCTCCCACAGTTAAAAATCCCAGCTAACATTCACCTGAGTGTGGCTGTGGAGCTACACAGAAAAGCTGCCTCCGATTGCAAGTAAAATTGTGAACATCGTTTGAATTCACTACAAGTGCAGGTACTGAGTTCATATTGAGAGGAATTGACTTTCTAAAATTTGTGGTGGCTGTAGGTACCCTTCGCTGAAGATTTCTGCGTTAGTGGCAGAAGCATAGTGGTTTGGGCTAGTTGGTCGCTATCCATGGAGAAAAAATTTCGCAGCACAAAAGAGTAGTAGACACAAACATAAAGAACTAACAAGACAGGACAGGTGCGGTTTTCTGCAGTAGTACCTGTCCTGCCTTGTTTGTTCGTTACGCTTATGTCTACGTCTCTTTTGTGCTGCCGATTTGGTTTTCATCATATTGGCAAAACTTGCACACTAGCAACCATGGGCCACTTATAGGGCCACTTCCTTAGCATATCTCAAGGTGCAAATGTCTATTTTGCGCCAGTCACATATAGCATGGATCGGCATGGGTCACTTCCTTAGCATATCTCAAGGTGCAAATGTCTATTTTGCGCCAGTCACATATAGCATGGATCGGCATGACAAAGAGGAATTGGCTGTGCCAAGGTAAGAAACACTGCGAATCGAATGTCTCACTTTGCATTCAATGCTGTCTCAGTCTTTTTGCAACATAATTGGCTATTGTATCATTGTCTTGGTGGTGCAGGTTGTCTGTAGCCTCTGCTAGGTAGAGCAAATGCCACCAAGCAAGTATGACGCATACAAGTTCTATGAAGTAAGCTGATAATTTGCAAACGATTTTTGGAATTGCCATCCCAGTGCCTTGCAACGATCGTTGATGCAAATTCTGCCTCTGAATGTTGCATGGCACGCGTGAGATCATTTGCATACAGAACCAGAATTTTTTAGGGGATGTCCACATATGGTCTCGATATCAGACATCGTCTTCTGACGTTCATTAAACCTCAAGAGCTGCATGACTGTTTGCAAGAGACCATCTGGCAGCAGACATCTACTTGGCATGAATTTTGCAATATGATGAGAACTACACTATGCACATCACTGCGGCTCTTAACAGGTAACTTACTGTGAACCTTCACAATCGGGCAGGTTGGCTGTGCATAATGTTGACACAAATATGGCAGAGTAGACTAATGCGGTTTGTTAAATAAAATGTGCTATTAGCAATGGATTCAGATCACTTGGACTTCCCGTTTTTGCCATTACAAGTTCGTAACTAAAAATACTTCACTCTTTTGGCAAATGTGTGGCTCTAGCATAAGGGTCTCGCAGTCATATATGACCTCCTATAAAATTTGTTTCAGCATGATGATGTCCCACGTTTACTGGGTCACAATGTTTCTGCAATCAATTGTTTCTTCAATTATTTGAGTTCTTAACTTGAGTGCCACAGAAGTTAAGAACTCAAATAATTAAAGAAACAATTGCAGAAACATTGTGACCCAAAAAACGTGGGACCATCATCAGTTAACAAAAATAATATCAATAACTTTTGTGGCACTTAAGAATTGAAGTAATTAAAGACAATTAACTGCAGTAACATTGTGACCCAAAATAATGTGGGACATCATCGTGCTGCAAACGCATATACGGCAGTGAATTTTATAGGAGGTCATATATGACCCCAAGATCCTTCTGCTAGAGCCAGACATTAGCCAATAGAGTGAAATGTTTTCAGTTACAAACTTGTAACGGCAAAAACGGGGAGTCACTTGTCCTGGTGTCAGCATACCGCCATAACTTTGTTTCCATCAGCTTTTCAGAATTCGCGCAGGGGTCTTGAAGTATTTTTCTCATTGTTTGTTTTGTCCTACGAATGTCTGGTGAATTTACGTTTCCCAAACCAGCTCGCAGGGCCTCACATTTAGCGCATACATTTACCAACAACATTGGTGTGTCAAGTCTGGTTAGCATGTGTGTTAAAAAATTTGATTACGCACTGTTTTTAAGTGCCTTTGTCGTGAACAAGTAGAGGTAACCATGTGACAGCTGTCAAGTTTTATGATGGCTCCTTTACTTCTAACAACACAACAAAGCATTGATAAGCAACATGCAAATCAAAGTGCACAAATTCCGCACAACCTTGGAAACATATATGTGCTTAAGCAGCAGTTTCTTTATTTTTAAGCTTTATTTTAAAATAGCATAAGCAGTGTGCACTACAAATGAACTTGTGCATTTTAAAGCTCCATGAAAAAAAAATAGACAATAATGGCTGGTGAAAAAGAGGCTCAACCAGAGCAATAAGACTGTACTTGAGCAAAATTTAAGAAAGATATTTGCCCAAGGCAGCCATTCTTTTGGTGCAGTTAAAAGAAGTGAGAGCAACATTACAGTTATCAGGGGTAACCACCATTTTTTAGATGACACTGCACATGTGCATCTTCATGCTGTACTCATAAATTCTCTACAGCAAAACTCAATGAACCCAATAGTCAGCGAGGCGAAGAAAAGCACAAAGCTAGGATTGTTTTATTTTTATTATTTCTGCTTATCGTTGTATGGTTGAAATACAATTAATTGAACACAAAGTAGAACAAAACATGCAGCTTGTGGGATCCGAACCTACAACCTCTAAAATCCAAATACAATATCGAAAAATCTCGAATTATGTTGCTCAAACTTTGTATGTTATATAAAACATTTAAAGTTTGTAACTATCTGCTACTGTGAGCCCACAGCAATGTCCAAAGACATGAAAGTGAGCTCGCAAAGGAAGGATGCTTTGTATTAAAATAAAGCACAGCCACGGCACTGGAGTGTTGTCCTGGCAGGCATCGGTGGCAGAGACCTGTATTTCAAGTGGATGAACAGGCAAATTTCCCCAGTCAGTATTGTTACTGAGTTCGTGAGAAAGCCGCGCGAACGCCATTCAACTGCTTTGACTTTCGCGCTCGGAAGTCGGTGACGTAACACAAACGAAGAAATTTGGAAATAATGTAACCTATTGCACGCTCGAGAAACACGTTCTTGCCATTGTACATTGTCGACAGCCGGTACTGTGCAAAGTTTTTGTAGCGTTATCTGACTTTCAATGGAGCTGAGCTACGTGGGACGCGGCGCTGTTGGCGCTGCCGGCGTCGTCGCGTCGTCGCTGCCGTCGCTGCCCCGTGGTGGTCTCGTTTCTGCAATTTTCTACTTCCTTTGAGTCGGCCCCATCTTTATGAGTGAATAGTTTTTATTGACCTGATCAGATGGTCGAGAACAAAGCTGACACAACTGCGGAGTCATGCACAACCGGACGGCTTGAACATGAACATCTTCTTTTCGAGCTCGAAACGAGCGACTCGAGCAGCGTCGGATTGGTGCTCAGGTAGACTTTCTGGAAGTTTGCAACTTCTCATTGTGGTGTGCTCATTATTTGGAAACATTCTCAGCCTGGCCTGATTGTGTGTGCGTGCGTGCTGCTCTCCTTTACATTTTCGTTGTAATGCAGATGCTCACTGATAAGGAGCGCTTGCTCTGCACGTTGATTTCACCTATGGATCGCCTAAAAAAAATGTCTCACGTACTTTCCTAAGGCTACACCTTCTTGCTTGCTCAGAATGCTATTGTTACTTCATTTGATATCGTAGCTAGTTCATCGAGAATTTTCCTGACTCAAATGTCATGATGCATGCAATATCTGTGTTGCCACCGGCTTCGGGCAGTTCCTTCAAAAAGGGGGTGTGTGCGTATGATCCAAGCTCTGGTAGGTATATTGGGTATATTATAGAACCTGTGCATAAACTAGGAACTGTAGTTCATTCCTTTCTCTGCCATCTCTGCACAGGGCCATTTATGATGGAGACGAACACGAAAAATTTCTGGAAAAATTGGATGCTCGCATCAGTGATCACGACAGAGAGATTGAAAAAATGTGCAATTTCCACTACCAGGGTTTTATTGACTGCATCCGAGAACTTTTGCAAGTACGAAGCAAAGCACAAAAACTGAAAGTAAGTCTGTTTTTTTTGCTGTTTGCCTGGATGCTGTTGTGTGTCTTAAGGTAGACACATAGCAGCCCACATATTTGCGTGCAGCATTGTGAATATTTGTCATATTTATTTTAGCAGCAGCAGTATCATTGTTATGAAAGAACTGTGGGGAGGCTTGAGTAATGGTGCTTGTGTTCTGTGCGATGTCAGTGCCCATTAAAGAACCCCAAGTGGTCGAAATTATCCATAACCCTCCACTACAGTACCCCCCCCGATAGCCCGTGCTGCTTTGGGATGTTAAACCTCTCAAACTAACCAACTGACTAAACATTTTTATGATAGCACCATGTCAAGGCTAGTATGTACAGTATGTACAATGGTGAGCAGCCTTGTCTAGAGCGTGCTGACGGCACTCTGCAGAGCAAGTCAGTGACATCTACCTAGGTTCTGGGTTTGAGCTATGCGTCCCATACGCATGCACGGCAAATCAGATGGATTCTTGCTCATTGCTTCCTTTTCCAGCCCCCGTCTTGCGAGTACCTTTCATGCCGCTAGTGTCACACTGGTTGCATTTGTGAGGCTGTGACGGTTGCCAGAGCGTCGTGATGCCACCGCGTTTCTCGAGTGATAGCGGATTAAAGGCCCGTTCACACTTGCAACCCGTAGCGGTCGCGTGACCGTTTTCGTCGAAAAGCGACAGTCGCAAATGGTCGCATCGGTCGAAAAGTGGCTGTCGCGGGCCGTTCGCGCACTGCTCGATTTCCAGTCGCGCGACTGCTGGTCGCAAACTGTTAAACCAATCAGCGGCTCAGCTGACGTGAACGTAATTTAGCTTTACTCTATGTGGTGAACAGTCAAGGTAGACACGATGTGGAAAGCAACCCACAAGTCGCATTCGCAAGTGTGAACATCGATTGCTCTCTGGTCGCATGCGACTGTCTGTCGCGCGTCCTTCGCGAGTCGCAAGTGCGTTCCTGCATACTCACCGCTTGCCGCCCCTGTGCTTTATCGTGGAGGAAGTCAAGTTCCTACATCTGTACGGATGCCAAATGCTGTGTCCATATATAGCTGATAATCCAGTCCAATAATATGCCATCAAACAATACGCCTGTAACGCAAGACGAAAACAGACACCAAGAAACCAACTAGGCCCAGTTCTCGCACTCTTAGCCTGGTGCTTGTGTGAACCGCGCGATCACCCGCTATCACTTGAAAAATTTGTTTTTGAACAGAGCGGTCACCCGATATCACATTGCACTTGCCTAGCCGTTTAATAATTTACGCGAAATGCGTTGGGTTTCTGGCCGCTGTTACATATCATTAAGCGCGTACCTGATGGCATGAAGCGCAAGCACTTAGCGCAAACGAGGCTGAGAACCCACGAGCAGGCACTATTTTTTTTTTGGCCACGCATGCGCACAGGACGCTTAATTCAAACTCATGGCCTGACGTTAGATAGAGCTGACTTGCTCCGTGGAGCACCGTCAGCTCACTCTGGACAAGGCTGCTCACCACTGTATAGTCTTGTACAGCCAGCGGCAAACAGATACCAAGAAACCAACTAGGCCCAGTTCTCGCACTCTTAGCCTGGTGCTTGTGTGAACCGCGCGATCACCCGCTATCACTTGCAAAATTTGTTTTTGAGCCGAGCGGTCACCCGATATCACATTGCACTTGCCTAGCCGCTTAGTGATTTGCGCGAAATGCGTTGGGTTTCTGGCCGCTGTTACATATCATTAAGCACGTACCTGATGGCATGAAGCGCAAGCACTTAGCGCAAATGAAGCTGAGAACCCACGAGCAGGCACTATTTTTTTTTTTTGGCCACGCATACGCACAGGACGCTTAATTCAAACCCATGGCCTGACGTTAGATAGAGCTGACTTGCTCCTTGGAGCACCGTCAGCTCACTCTGTACAAGGCTGCTCACCACTGTATAGTCTTGTACAGCCAGCGCAAAATAAGTCTGTGCACATGACAGGCGGCAAAGATCAGATAAAACTGCATCGCCACGCCGCATGGCGTTGCACTTCTGGTGTCAAGACATAGCAGTCCACATGCGCGTCCTTTCAATCTCGCAGAAGTGTCTTTTTCTTCACTTGCAGAGTACGAGCTGATTACACGCGAAGCTTCGCACGAGGGGTCACTTTGTTAATTCACTATGCCACGCATTCAATTCGGCGGGGCACGGCGAAAGCGAAGCGCGCGCGCTGCTCGGTTTTCCCTGATTAAAGAGATGGCATATTTTATGTGTCGCAGTGACAAACCAGTGCGGCATACAAATTTATTCCATTCTTTGCATTCTCAGTTCGGTTCAATCATATCGTGTGATCTTAAAGTACACATGAGCACACCGAAAACGAAAAGGCATTGAGCCTAAAGGTCGACTTAACAGGTGATACGAAGTATACTAGATAAATATTAACGCATGCCGATATCGGCGTGCTCATAGGTTGAACATGAAAGAACAAAATCGAAAGCAGCAATTAGTGACACACACTCACACAAATAGCATCAATGAAATGTGTCTTCAGCGTCCCCTGTTGATTTAGTATAGCGGGTGGTATGATCGCCTGTGGAAATGATCTCTTACATCCTCCTAGGCATAAAGTTCTAAAGCGAGACAACATACGAGATTTGACACAAAAAAAAACGGCTGGTCCAATAAATTATTGTACTTACAGAATCGGTTCTCTGTGACATTATCATCTTCAAAGTAGTCTCCTTCAGCATTCACACACTTCTGCATTCGGTGCTGCCACTGCTGTTCACAGTTCTAGAACGAGGGTTTTGGAAGACTCTTCAGGAGATTCTCCATTTTTGCCTGAACCTCTTCAACTGAGGTAAAATGGGTTCCCTTTAAAGCAAGATTTAACTTTAGGAAATAAAAAAAAGTCTCATGGAGCCAAATCAGGTGAATGAAGAGGATGCTCCATCACAGTGATGTTTTGCTGGTCAGAAACTGCTTGACAGATAGGGCCGTGTGAGCGGGTGCATTGCCCTGCGTGCAACAGGCATCCATCACTCCCCAACTGTGACCTTTTTTTTTTCCTAATTTTTTTCACAATTTCTTTTTAGTACTTCAATGCAGCAGTGTTGATTAACAGTCTGACTACTGAAAACCTGTTCAATCATTACAATTCCACTGTTTTTTTTCAAGCTACACATTTAGTCTCGTTTCTTTTGTGTCACACCTCATATTCTCGGTTAGCTTGAACTTTCCTCTCTTCACTATTCCACAGTGTGTCCGGTATTGTCCTGGACAAGTTTTTCTAGGCAGCCACGACTTCATGGCGCCCACACATTATCGATGGAATGCGCGTCCGCTCAATTTGGAGGCCACAGCAATGTTCAAAATATGAGCAGAGTAATCTCACAACTATGTGAAATCTCTCTTATGTTGGCCAAACAAGCAACATACGCTTCACCCTGCCAAACTGTGTGCGTGGTCTAGGGAATTAGCAACGCGATCCCTGGTGTCAAGCGCTGCATGCTATCAGCTTGTACGCTGCAAGCTAGGAAGAACACGCTTTCGAGAATGGAAGGACGCACGTGCGCACTGCTATGTTTCGACACCAGAAGTGCAATGTCAGGTGGCGCGGCGATGCAGTTTTATCTGATCTTTGCCACCTGTCGTATGCCCCAACTTATTTTGCCGCCGCTTGTACTTAACTGGATAATTGCATTTCTGACTGAGTGCACCCATTAAGTGTCATCGTTTACGAGATCTACTACCTTAACCATCCAATTAAGGAATTCCTCAGGGATCTGTCTTGCCTCCATTACTTTTTCTGATCTATATTAATCACTACCCAATTGTGCTTCTAGCTCTATCTGTCTCTTTGCCGACGACCGTGTAATCTGTCATTATCTTATGTTTCTGATGTGACATTATTTTAGGCTGACTGCATATCGCTTCTCAGTACTTTCTTTGGTGAATGGAACTGAACGCTGCGAAACACAAAACTGAAATATGCATA
This sequence comes from Amblyomma maculatum, assembly GCF_055883805.1. Lineage (NCBI taxonomy): Eukaryota > Metazoa > Arthropoda > Arachnida > Ixodida > Ixodidae > Amblyomma > Amblyomma maculatum. The sequence continues at coordinate 259,429,465 of NC_139344.1, forward strand.
TTATAATTTCTTCTGGAAGAGTCATGTTAGCACATCCAAAGCCAATTGCATGCTTGGGGATCTTAAACAGAACTTTTCACTGGCACCATCTTTATTGAAAAAGCAATTACATGCTACCTATGCCTGACCGAATTGTGCATACACTTTCTCTGTTTTGCCATGTGTCGTTGACCACCTGGGATTGTTTAGCGTGCAATGGTATCCACAATACACAGGGCCTTGCTTTTTGCCTCCATTGAAAGGTGGCCACCGCGGCCGGGATTTGATCCCTTGTCATTGGGTTTAGCAGTCGAGCGCACTGACCACTAAGCCACTGCGGCGGCCTTTCATAAGATTTATCATCATAATGAACACTCAGATCATGCCTGATCGCACATGTCAGTCATGTTTCTACACTTATCGACCTACATTACAAAGTTGCCATGCCTCGCCAAAACATTTCTGCCAAGAACCTGCCATGACTGGAATCGCTTACCTGCTGCCCTGGTTGCAGTCACCAGCAACCATTGCTATTACATTGCACTTACTAACATATTTTATTTATTAAGGCAAAAGCCTTTAATGGGGGGCTCCTGCTGTCGTGGACAAAGTGTGTCCCGCTTTTGCGGCGTTCTGATTGGCCGAGGCGGGATGCGTCCCTGCCATCTGCAATGCCACACTTGAACGCGTGTCAAGGAACGCCACGGGGACAGGGGCGATGGTGTACCGTCCAAACTCACACTTGCCGGAGAAAGTGTGATAGATACTGCGCCTTTCTTTTCCTGTAAACCAATTATAATTATATGTAGCACTGCAACGAATGCCGACAAGAGGCAAACGATAAAAGGGAAATGATAGCAGAGGAAGGGTAGCGTTTCGCCTTTTTCCTTTTAAGAGACATTTAAGAGACCCTCTAAATTTTTTTTTATGATTATTGCTCACAGTTGGCATTCATTATGTGGGGTATGACTGTCCTTTTTTTCTTTAGATAAGTTGGTGCAACAGCAGTGATCTGTTACAGCCAATCTGTTGCGTATTTTGCAACATACGTTGTGTTTTTGATAAGTGCTGTTGCTGCCTTTTTTTTGTTTTCTTCGCTTTTTTTTATTTCTACCTTTCCCTTCGGCAATGCTTTTGTAAGCCCTGTGGTTGAAATAAACAAACAGATCAACAAATAAATAAATAATCCTTAGCATCTCGGGTAGATATGTGCATGAAAAAATAGGCAGATAACAGGGAAAGACATTCGATTGCTGTTGAATGAATAGTTGTGAAACTGATAGCTGCACAGAAGCGCCATTATTGAATGCCAAGTGTACACTGCTCTGTTGGGACTGAGAGCTAATGCCCTGATGTCATCATTGCTAGAACTGGTGAGGTGGCATTTATGAAGTGCAACTTGCTACATTTCACTAAACACTAGGATAAAGACCTTACATGGCAGGGCATGCATGGCTGTGATATTTTCTTTTCTCACTCAAGGTGAAGCAGGAACATGAGTACCAATTTTCTGCTATGTCAACCAAAGCATCTTGTGCCTTTGCTAATTCTGAAGTAAGGCAACAAACTTTGAAAAATTTTCAGTTTTATTACTTAACAGCATCAGCAGTTCCTAAAATTGGAGATGTGGGGATAAGATAGCCTGAAGCCAACTGCTGGAGCAATAATCAGAAAGCCCTTGACAGTAGAAGCAATGCATGTGCATGATTCTTGGTTAAGCAGAGGCTAATTTGCTTCAACTCTTGAAATAGGTTGGATGAACACATGGCACTTGGGAATCAAGCATGTGAACTTGACACTCTTATTTGGCCATTATTCAGTGCTACAGAGGAATGGTGAATAAGGTCAAAACACTTTTGCTAGTTGAGGATTCTGCAGTGTTCACAGTGCTGCAAGCAGCTTCTGGAAGATGGTGTAGCTGCAGTTTGGTTGTGAAAGCAGCATTATGTGTTTTCTTTTGACGTGTGATTTTACGTGTGACCTTACAATTCTGTGTGCTGATGTTTCCGCCCTGTGCTTCGCAGTGGTGTAAACATGCAAAAATTGCTTTTTCTTTTCTGACAGAATGAAGTAACTCGAACAGATCAAGAGCTGCAGGAAACGGCAAAACGTGTTCTACAGAGGGCTGATGAATTGGTGAAATATGGTCACATTCAAAGTAATATTGCCTGTACAATTGGGAGCCTAAGCGTGTGCCTGCCAGTGCTTGATGTCTATGCCAAATTAACGGAACAAATGAAGGAACGTCGGTATTACCCTGCGCTAAAGACAATTGAACAGCTTGAGCACACTTACTTGCCAAGAGTATCACAGCACCGGTTTGCTCAGTCAATGGCCGTCTGCATACCTCGTCTCCGTGACCGTATAAAGGAGGCATCCTTGTCTGAGCTAAAGGACTTCCTCGAGAACATTCGCAAGCACTCGGGCCGCATTGGTGAGGTGGCATTGAGTCAGGGATACAAGCAAGAACTGGACCAAGATGAAGATATGAGCGCTCAGGACCTGGTAGATTTCTCACCTGTGTACCGCTGCCATCACATCTATAGTGTGCTTGGGGCGCGGGACACTTTTGAGGCTTATTACCGGCAGCAACGAAAGCACCAAGCTCGACTTGCCCTGCAGCCACCGACAAACATGGTGCGTCATTTTTGACCACAGATACTTTCTTTTTCTGTTTTGGTTAAAGGAGTATAGACATCTAGTCTTGGTTGCATGGTTTTTTTCTTTGCAGTGAGTGATATGTAAGGCAGTACTCTACGTGAATCACCATGGGCTGTTTGCTTCAAGACTCATTTCTAGTTTTGGCTTCAACAGCTCTGATGTCAAAGTTCCATGTAGGTAACATGAGGCATGAAAAAAACTAATTGCTGCTTCTTTATTCGTTATCATTCCGGCTCCTGACTCAGGCTGTCTTTATCATTGTAGTGAATTAAAATGAAGAAACAAACTTTTATGTTAGCCATCGTTTGGCTGTTGAAACCATAACTGAGAGAGCGTGAGAGAGAAATTAAATAAATTATTTAGCTGTCATAAGTAGATACCTCGCAGTAACTCATTTATACTAACCATGTGTGTAGATATTGAAATTTTCTAATATGAATTGAACATGAATATGAGAAAAAAAAAATTCTTTCAAATATAAATTATCTGATCAGTGAAAAAAGAATGGAAAATGAGAAAATAGCAAACATTAAATTCACATGGTATTTGCAAATAAAATACAATGACAAATCGAGTGTAAATTTTGGGCAGGGTTCCGTATACCTGTTTATGTACACAAAGAACACTATGGAACGGCATGGAGATGCCAAATTGCTGCTGAATACAGCAAACTCTATACTTCGTCTCACAAGATGTTTGCAGCACTGGGAAAGGCAGAGGCACCCCGGTCCAATCAGGATCAAGTGCACTACAATAGGCAATTGTGCTCCTACGTGCCTCTCGCCCCCTAAATTGGCCGGGGGTGACAGTAGGAGCACAATTCTCTATTATAGTGCGCAGGGGCAAGAGGCACTTAGGAGCACAATTGCAAAAATTCCTCTGCCTTTTCGCAGTGCTGCAGATATCTTGTGAGACGAAGTATAGTTAATTCTGCATTCAGGCGACCAGAAAAAAAGCCAAAATAACCGAAGGCTCAAATTATAGAATGTACCTGGAAAAACTGTCAAACTTTTTGTTACACATCTGATGAATACCTGCACAATGGTCATCTGCATTTGAGATGAAACCCTAGTAAGAACAATGTTTTTTCCCTGTTTCATCCAGTATGCACACTTTCGGGAAGGCCCTTTTCACAGAAGAAAAGGTCCCTCTTCACAAAACTGCCTCGTCGCATTTTGAGGATGCTTCACTGTACTATCTTCCCAGTCAAGCATTGCGGTGAAGCATGGTGAACTAAAATATTTTCGGTGTATTCGGAAATTCTGAATATCAGTTTTTGAATACGAATTGAATAAAGAAACATATTCCATTCTTCTTATTCGAAATTTCGAGTATTCGCACATTTCTAATGCCTTATGCATCATTGAAAAGGATAAAATATGCACCCAAAAATTGGTTGGTAATACTCCTTTGAAGTTTACTGTGACTTTTGTCTTGTTTTGCAAATGGCAGTGAGGGATAAACTTTCCAACACGTCTAAGCATATGTGGCTTTGAGCATGTGTGTCTTCTGGTGTAAAAAAAGGGTTTCTTTGTAAAATATGTTTTGATGATGGTATGCCAGGAGCCTTTGTTTGTTACAGAGACACACATTCAACTCCAATTAACCAAGTCACTTCCAAAGGTGGTTTGTCTTTGTATGGAAACATTGCTTTTAAAGGCTTCCTTTGAATTGAAGCAGAATGCAAATACTAGTTAACCGAGCACCTAGGCATTCACAGGTGCGCAGATGTATTTTTAATATATGTTAAAAAGGGTACTGGCTGCTTGTCTTTGTACCTGGAAGTGCAATGTCAGAGTGAAAGTTGATTATGGGTAGGACATAATCTGCACCTGTTAGTGATGCTAAACTTACTGCGCTGATCGAGAGCTTATGTCATTTTTATGAAAGTGATGAAAACGGTGGAATTAAGGAAGAAGCATGAGGACTTCAAGGAATGTATACCTTGCAAGGGAGCAATGAACAAACATGGAGTCTACTTGAAAGGATATTTGAAAGAAGTCCGGAATGAAAGCTGTAGAATGAACACAGTTCATCTTTTAATTTCAGTCCAACTTTCATGTGTCTTATCATTTTCATGTTTCTGCACAATGCTACAAGTGCTTATTATCGCTCTTTCATATAAGTAATGAAAATTGTGAATGTAATTTGTTCAGATATCATAGAAATGCTGTTTTACATATCCTTGTATCACTGTTGTGAGTAGTGATGTACAGTAAGCAAAAGTGGTATACAACATTCGGGCAGTGACAGAGCTCAGGAAAACTGCATAAAAATGCCATCTAGCGACAGCGTAAGGGACAGCGACATCGATATATGCATGTGGACAAAATGGGGCACCGCCACTATTGTCTCGATCTTAGATAGCTGTTGCTAGATAAAGTTGGGATGCAGTTTTCTCGAGCTCTGCCACTGGCTGAGTGTTGTATACCACTTTTGCCCACTACTGTACACTTCTTCAGCTCTCATTTGTTTATTAGTGTGAAAATTTCAGGCAGTAGGGAGTTCTGGCATTGGATTTTCTTCAATGTGCCATGTCTGGGACAGCACTGGCCTGGTTTATCCAAAAAGATTGGAAATACTCAGTTATTCATGGATGGGATTTAACAGAAGAACCGAATTCATTGTGCTCTTGCATCTACCTGTGTTTGTAAATGCCATCTATATAGTGGCACACACCAAACTGTATTGCCAACAGAGTGCAAGAAAGGTTAAAGAACAGCTGTCATCTTTATATGGTGGCACTACAGTTTGCTGATATGGTATCTTGGCACTTGGCTAGGTTTTGCTGCACGCAACTTAGTTTTTATTTGCTTTTACAAACTAGGTAACATTACTTGTGGAGCTGTGAACAGTATCCAAAAATTAATGCCATAGCTTCATGTAAGAGAATAATTTATATTTGTGCCTGTTAGCAGTGCTTCACATTAGTGTTGTAATTATGATTTTTTTTTTGTTAGTAGATTGTGTGATGAATTTTATTTTGGGCTGATTTGGTAATTGTTTACTGAGTCACTCCTCTGCCCTGATATGCCCGATTTCATTGGCTCTATTTGCATCATTTTCAGCATGAAACAAGTGATGGATATCGTAAATATTTTGCTGAGATTGTTGGGTGAGTTTTTTTAGCCTCAAAAATTCTCTGCTGTCGTATATTCAATAACTAGTACTGGTCCTGTATTTCAGTAGTAACTAAGCTAATGATAATCCTTTGATCTTTTATTTCCTTCAGGTTTTTTGTGGTTGAAGACCATGTTTTCAACACAGCAAGTGGCCTTGTGAATCAAGCATACTTAGACCAAGTTTGGGAGAATGCCTTGTCAAAGATAACAGTTGCATTAAGGACACACTCAGTGAGTAACATATTGTTATTTGTTTTTGTTTAGTTTGAGACAGTGCGTTCGATAATTGTTTGCTTACAGGCCTACTGCACAGAAGCCAACTTGATGCTTGAAGTTAAGAAGCTCATTCTTCTCTTCAGTGAAACACTACGGGTGAGGCTCACCTAGAGGAACACTGACTTCCGTGGAAAAACTTTAGTCTCACAGTTTGGTTTTTTTATTTTTGCAGAGTTACGGATACCATGTGGACCCAGTGCACAACTTGCTGCTTGAGATCCAAGAGCATTACAACGAAATTCTCATGAAGCACTGTGTTCAGACTTTTCGCAGCATATTTGATGATGACTCTTATCACCCTATTGAAGTTGCAACAGAACAAGAGTATCAGAAAGTAGTGGCCATTTTTCCATTTCGAGATGAGGCCTTGGAGCAAGTATGTGTGATCCATTTTTTTTTTTTTATCTTTTAGTATCTATTGCTGTAAGTTATTGCTTTCTAGGCACCTTTCCCAAAGAAGTTTCCATTTTCACGGTTTGTGCCAGGGATCTTTGATGAAGTCAAGGAGTTTATTCGTGAATGTCTGAAGTTCTCTGAAGACCTTAATGTCAGGTTTGTGCGAAATGAAAAAAAAAAAAAAAAAAAGAAATTCCAGCATTAGGTGTGGATATTGCTTCTCTTTTGTTGATGAACTTGCAGTCAGACAGAAGTTGAGGATATGGTGCGGAAAGCCACCAACCTGCTACTGACTCGAACGTTGGGTGGTTGCCTTTCATCACTCATAAAAAAGCCAAATGTTGGTCTACTGCAGGTAAGGTCAAAATTCTTTTTTGTTAGGTCTCATCGAGAGAATAACTTTTACACCTTCTCAAATAGCTAATACAGATCACAATAAACACAAACTACCTTGAAGATGCCAGTGTGTACTTGGAGCAGTTCATCTCCTCTATCTTCAAGTGAGTACATGACTAGAAGTGTAGATGTATGTATATATGGAAATGTGTGCAAGTTTCACACATCTTTTCCAGTCGCTATTGTGGTGACAGTCATCATGTAGCTAAACTCCAAGGCAGGACAATGTTTAAGGTGAGTGTTATCATGAATATTCATGCTTAAATGAGAAGGCATTGTAAATTTCAATGCAGGATGCCCGAAAAGACGCTGAGGACCAAATTTATGAACAGCTAAAGGCCAAAATCGGGGAGTTTCTGGAACTTGGTGAGCAAGGTTAATATGCTAATGGCATTGGCATTGCTAAATGTTATCTTCTTTTACTTTCAGCTCATTATGACTGGCTTTTGGTTGAACCTGAAGGTCAAGCAAGTAACTACATGATGGACCTGATTGCATTCTTGAACAATGTGTTCCAGGCATTCACAAACTTGCCAGTAGGTGTCAGTAGGTGTTGTGCTACACTGATAAAAAATATTATTGAAGGTGTTGAGGGAAGAAAAAATTGTTAAAGCTAGCCCTGAGCTAGATAAAATGGTTCAAAGTTACTTTGCATATCTATCTTTATGTAAATTTGATGCATGCATACCTGATGTCAGCTTTCTAAGCTTTGTGTGCTTAAATACTAAATTTTTGAAGGTGCTGAAAATGACTTCCAAGATTGCGGCACATTTAGTGTGGCCATCTACGACGATGTGCAAAAGTGAAAGTTATGAACCTGCAACTTTGCCTTCTTGAACATAGGACAAGGTGGCTCAGACTGCCTGTATGACTGCCTGTCAGCACCTTGCCACGTCTCTGCTGAATATCCTCACTTCAGAAGATGTCAAGTACATCTCAATGGGCGCCTTGCAGCAGTTTAATTTGGACGTCATCCAGTGTGAACGTGGGTAGCAAATGCTTTGCAGCGATGGAATTAAGGCTGACAGTTCCATTATATACCTTCCAGAGTTCGCCAGTTCAGAACCAGTAAAAGGCTTCAAAGAGGGCGTGCTGCAGATGTTCTTTGTGGAACTACGTCAGGTATGGAAACAGTTTAAGCATGCATTTGCTATTGTGGCCATTGTGCTGTTCAAAGCATGTCATAATTGTTGTTACAGCTTTTTCAGTTGTTGCATTCACTTGTAAGAACAACACGATTACGAGATAGCTGCTCACTCGAGCAGCTACAGTGCTGTTGCTGTAACAAGGTCATCCTGTGAATGTGTCTGCTTCTCTGCAACTTTATTGGTAGCTTTTGGTGATGACTGCTGTTCCCATTTTAAAATTCTTTAACGGTGGCGTCAGTAGCATGAATAATTGGTAAATTTTATGAAGGATAAGTTTCCAAGTATTTGGAAACTTATTTGGAGTATTTGGAGACTAAGGCTATGAGAGAAGCAGCAAGTGTAGATAGTTTTTAAATATAGACAAATGTTGCAAAGCAGAGCCTAGCTGTAGAATGTTGCAACAAACTCTTTGAGATGTAAAGAGGTGTAAGCACATTTAGCTTAATTGATGTTTTAAGCTCACAAATTATTATGATGGCTTAATGTTTAGCTTTGTGAACAATTCTTACAAATGTCATAGAACATGGTCACCTTCTTTCCAGCTGTCGTTTAGTGCTTGTGGATAGTATTAGGACTCTAGGTTAGAAAGGAACTAACATTCTGAGCTTGTCAGAAAGAAGTTGCTGACAACTGCCCATTCAGTGGTCAGTGGCTTGCTGTATTAGCTGTGAATTGTTTTTAATCATTTATTGTTTACTAATCTTGTTAATTAAAGCAGCATAGCTGCCAATTTTTTTGGTTATGTACGGGGGTTGTGCAAATATTATAAATTCCGAATGCGAATCGAATGTTTGTTATTCAGTGCATATTCAAAAAACTAATATTTGAAGTTTCCAAATATTTGACAATTACTAAATACCACTCCAAAAAATTTTGGACAGTGGACTACCCCGTAAATCTGCGATAAAAGCATTATGCACGAAATATAAAGCTCACAATCCGCCGTTGGGCGCAGCCACGGCACGACGAGCGGCGTGCTCCGTCCTACTATACGCTTGCTCATTTTGAAACCGGGCGGCGCTGGGTGTCTGATTTTAAGCGCGCCCCCTGGGCAGCGCAGGTTCCCTGTACAAAAATATTTGCGTGCTGTGTACGGCTGGCATGGGCAGGACAGCTTTGCAAGTTCCTGTCCCGTCCCCTGGTGGGGCTCCGTGGTGGGTCGCTGCCACCCCGGCCGAACAACAAACTTATCTTATGGCTTCTTTTTTGCTCTCCAACGATCGTTCCCGAAAAAGGTGGCGCACCGACGAAACTTCACAGTTCTTTTTGAAAAATGGAAACAGATTCCATTTTGTGCACAGTGAAGATGCTGAAAAAATAGCTCGACATACCTCACCTTTCATTGTGACAAAGACTCTGACAGAAGCAATAGGTCCAGGCTACAAAGTAAAGAAACTCCCAAATGGTGACCCTTTTCTGAAAATCTTGTGTAACCGCCAGTACGAAAAACTTTCAACTGTAACCAGCTTTGTACAATGCCCAGTAAGAATAAGTAAACACCGCTCACTGAGCATGGTAAAAGGAGTTATTCCAGATGACTATATTAAGTACCTGAGTGAAGAAGAGCTCCTCGACGGACTCAAAGCACAGAATGTCATAAACGTCTTCAGGATCAAAATCAGACGGGAAAGCAAGGAGATACCAACCAGGCACATAGTCTTAACCTTCAAATTGAGCACATTGCCCGAAGCTGTGTAGGTGGGGTACACAAAGTTAAAACTGAAACCATACTTACCTAATCTGCGTCTTTGTTTCAAGTGTCAAAGGTATGGCCACAGCTTGCAGACTTGCCGAGGGCAACTGACATGCACAAATGTGCCTCCCATGAGCATCCTGCCGAAAACTGTGAATCCGAAACATATCACTGCATCAATTGTGAGGGCAACCACGCTGCCTACTCACACACCTGTCCAACCTGGAAACAAGGAAAAGATATCACACTGAAAGTCAAAGAAAACTTAACTTACAGGGAAGCACGTAAGAAACTCGCATAGACTCAGAATACTTATTCTATTGTGACTCAAAAGGGGGCGGCATCACAGCAGTCTTTGGAACCTGCCCAGGCCGCACATGGTACTCCTCAGGTAGGGACCTCTACGCCTCAGGTGGAAGTAGCTGGGGCTGCTCTACCACCCCCAAAACAGGCTGTGCGAACCGCAAGGTCAGCCGGCCCTAAGGTCTCTCCAATCACTGCGAGGCCTAACACAAATGTGTCTGTGTGTTCTGCACAATCGTTCAGCACGTCCGAGGGTTCAATGGACACAACGAACAATGATCATCCGGGGCCGTCAACACCGGACAGGCGTTGGAGCTTCTCGGAGCGAAATAGAAAGGAAAAGGCCCGAATCACCGAGCTAGAAAAAACCTAGACTCTCTACCGTCCTCTAAAGATGGCATTCTTAGTCCAATGGAACTGTAGAGGACTTCTAAAAAACTACAGCGATATAAAAGATATTCTTGCTTGACTCTCGCCTGTAGCGCTGTCTACAGGAAACCAATCTCGGCCCGCAACATTCAAATCTACTGAAAAAATATAAAGTTTTCCGGTGCGACCGAGAGCAAGCCAGCAAGCTCTCCGGTGGTGTTGCTATAATTGTTACAAATGACATTCCAGCAACTGAACACAGACTTAACACTTCGTTTGAAGCCGTGGCAGCCACTTTGATTACATTCAAAACACTCACAGTGTGCTGCGTGTATATTGAGCCACACCAAAAAATAACCCTCAGTGATTTCGAAGACCTTTTAAATCAACTACCGGAACCTTATGTGGTAGTTGGTGATTTTAATGCACATTCTCCCTTTTTGGCAAAGCGAGAAAATTTATGCACGAGGCCAAATTATAGATCTTATTTATCTAATAATGTTTGCTTACTGAACACCGGTAGATCGACCTACTGCTCTCCGAGCACGGGAAAATTTAGTGTTTTAGATCTATTTTTTTTTTGGTCACCTTCTGTTTTTAATGACGTTAAGTGGGGACTTTTAGATAATCCATATGGGAGTGGTCACCTAGCAGTACTAATCAGCTTGTCATCACCAAAAATCATCCCGAACAAACCACGGCGGTGGAAGCTCCACTTAGCCGACTGGTCGCTTCTTCAGTCTGAAGCCAGCCTGGAGAGTATTTTCAGAAGAGCTGATTGTAGAAGAATTAAATGAGACTTACAAATTGTATAATAAATGCAGCCTGCTTAGCTATCCCACAATCCTTGGGAGTTGTGCATCATGATCATAAGATATGGTATACAGGAGAATGCCGGGATGCAAAAAGGAAACAAAATAAGGCCTGGGGAACTTTCCGCAGGTACTCAACACATGAAAAGCTCATAGCATTTAAAAAAACTAGCAAAAGTACGGTTTATTTGTCGAAATGCCGAAAAAAAGTTTTGTCCAGAGGTATGTGACATCACTCTAAATAGCACGATGAAGTCTAAAAAAATGTGGGAGCAAATTTACAGACTGAAGCTGCTCCCCATTTACAGTTCCTCTGTTGACAGCCCTGGTAGTCAGTCAAGCATAGAAGAACAAGCAGACATATTAGGCAAACATTTTTCCATGGTATCCAGTTCCTCACATTACACCGACACTTTTTTAAAGTACAAAAATATAGCTGAAAAACAAAAACTGCCCACAAGTGAGTGTAAATGAACCTTATAATAGTGTAATCACTCAAGAAATGCATACAGTACTCTCTGCCAGAAAACACTGCACCAGGGGCTGATGAAGTGCATTATGAAATGCTGGCTCACCCCTCTGAAAATAGCTTTTAAAGCATTCCTTAAACTTTTCAATAAGATATGGGTATTAGAAAAGCTACCACAAGCATGGAAAACAGCCATTATTGTTCTGTTGCTTAAACTGGGTAAACCGCCAACCTCTCCCAGCAGTTATCGGCCTATAGCTCTAACAAGTTGCCTCTCCAAGTCCTTCGAAAGTATTTTAAATATTCGATTAAATTTTTTTACTAGAATCATGCAAACACCTTGACGTTCATCAGTGCGGGTTAAAAAAAATAATCCGCGGCAGTTGGCCATCTGGTTCGCCTTGAAAATGCCGTCCAGAAGGCATTTGTACACAGACAACAATGTCTTGCTGTCTTTTTTGACCTTGACAAGGCATATGATACTACTTGGAGGTATGGAATTCTTCGTGACCTAGCAGAGCTAGCCGTACGTGGTAGAATGTTGAACTGTCTGAAGATTCTATGTCTAGCCGCTTTTTTTCAGGTACGCCTAGGCGCAACACCTTCGAGAAGCTTTGTTCTAGAGAACGGGGTACCCCAGGGCTGTATTTTAAGCGCAACACTTTTTGTTGTGAAAATGAATTTAATTGCAAAATAATTCCAAAATCTATTATGTATTCAGTTTACGTTGACGATTTTCAGATAGCTTTTACATCCTCCAACATTTCAACATGTCAGCGACAAATAGTTAACTATAAACAAGCTGCCCAACAAGCTATGTTGGGCAGGTAAAAATGGATTCCAGTTTTCCCCTCAGAAAACGGTGGCAGTGATGTTCTCACGAAAACTAGAATATTTTGCCTTTAAACAAATTTTTAGGTATCACTTTTGATAAAAAACTAACATTCCTGCCTGATATATATAACCTTAAAGAAAGCTTCTAAATCCCTCAACATGCTCGTTTCTCTCAAGGAAGCACTGGGGATCTGATCAAACATGCCTGTTGCACATCTACCGCTTTGCTGTACGCTCCAGTTTAGATTATGGTTATATTGGTGTATGGCTCTGCGAGACCATCATATCTAAAGTGACTAGACCCAATACATAACCTTGGTTTATGTCTTTCTAATGGTGCATACAGAACAGTCGCTTTAGGATGTTAAACCCCACAAACCAAACCATTAAAAGCATCTATGTAGAAACTAATAAACCACCCCTTGCAAACAGGAGGAGGATGCTTATATGTGCATACATACTCAAAATAAGGTCTTTACCAAAACATCTCTTTTACCCCTTAGTTACAAAGTGCTCTTTCAGAACACTGTTCATAAACAAACCCCATTCAATCAGGCCCTTACTACTACGCTTTGAAGAAATATGCCAAGATTTAGGAATACTGGATGCATTTTCAAATGTAGCCTAGAGGCAGTGTCCATTTCCGCCCTGGTACAGCCTTCCCACTACCTGCGACTTCACACTGACAGCCTTTCGAAAAGACCAAAATGCCACACGAACACATGTTACAAGAATACCTAGCACTGTGACAGAGGTATATGAACTTCACCGAATATTTTACAGATGGATCAAAAACAGCAAATAATATTGGATGTGCTGTTGTGCAAGGCAGCAGGGAAAAAGTAAGGCTGCCTAACAGTGCATCAGTATTTACTGCAGAATGTTACGCTGTCTATGTAGCTGTAGGTAAAATTATGAAACACAACTGCAAAAAGAGCATAATGTATACAGATTCTTTAAGTCTGCTTACGGTATTACATTCTAAAAATGCAGTTGAGCCTCTATAGTAAGAAACATCATTCAAGGCATAGAAAAAATCACAACGCAAGGCCAAACTATAATATTTTGCTGGATTCCTAGCCACGTCGGGATAGATGGTAACGAAAGAGTCGACTCATCTGCTAAACAAGCTCGAAATAAGGAAAGAAAATACACATCCCCTACAAGGATTGTGTTAGGTTAGTAAAAAGAAGCTTGAGAGAAAAATGGCAGAATAAATGGAATAATGAAGAACAAAATAAGCCACACACAGTAAAACCCATAGTAGGAGAATGGAAGTGATGTACACAGAAGAACCGCTTCAGTGAGGTGATTTTGTGCCATCTTCGAATTGGACATACACACTTGAAACACAATTTCTTACTGAGAAAAGAGCAAAAACCTTTATTTCGAAAAATGTGGAGGTCAGCTTACCGTGAACCACATTCTCATCTCGTGCACAGAACTTGAACTGTTACAAAAAAAATATTTTGCTCCATTTTATAATGAACGCATCCCATTCCACCCCTGCTTACTGTTAGGAAACAACCCGCTTGTTGAAATTTCATGTTTTTAATTTTCTTAGAGTTAGGGAGGGATGCTAAATAAGCTGTAATTTTCTACACTTTTCAATTTCACTCATAAAAGAAGCTCAGCCACCTTGTGTCTGGCACATGATGGCCTTGGTTGCCGACGTGCCAAAAAAACACAACGCAACACATGCCTCACCAAGTAGCATATTGTTTGTATATTTTTAGAGAAGTAATTTAACATTGGCACTTGCCTGGATTTTTTGAAATCAGTGGGAATAAAAATTGGGAGAACACCTAATTATGATTAGCTTATTGGTGCAATAGCATAAGAACATTGTTGTAAGCTGTCATGCATTATCACTTGCATGGTGAGCTGTCGGGTTAACTGGCAGGTTGCAGGTTTGTGACACCATTGGCATTTTGTCCCATGGAGGCTCCGATGCCATTGCCTAAAATTGCTCTCAGCTGAGAGTACAGTTTTCGTAAAGGCAAAATGAGCAGCGTGTCTTACAGGCTGCAACTCCTGCTGGATGGCATGTCAATCGGCGTCATGGCTCGGTGTTTGAGTTGTGCGGTTGCTTTGGTGTTGAGTTCTGCCTGTTCGTTGATACAAATACTACTAACTAAAAACCCCGGTGAAAATGCAGCAACAATAGCATTGCACACATCAAAAACTGACAACCCACTCAGTACTTCACATTTTACGTGTAGCCAAGAGCAATTTTTCATTGATCCTAGAAAATGCAGGCACGTGCCAATGAACAGGCCAGTAGTTCTGCACAGAGGAACTTTTAAAGACCAACTGGCAAATGAGGGAATCATTGTACACTAATGTTTTAAACATCATTTTAGAGAAGAAAACATGCAAAAATATTAGGTCTCTATACCCTTTTAGTACGCTTTAATAAGCAGGCAGGAACCCTGCCGTGGTGGTGCAGTGTTTAGGGCACTCTACTTTTGTGTCCAAGAATGCTGGATTGAATCCTCGCTGCTGTGGCTGCTTTTCGATGGAGGCGAATAGTAAGGTGCCCGTGTGCTGTGTTATGTCTGTGCACATTAATTACCCCAGGTGGCCGAAATTTCCAGCGCTCTCCACTACGTCGTCTCTTGTAGCCTGAGTCACTTTAGGACGTTGAACCCTATAAACCAACCAATAAGCAGGCGTGTGCTCATGTTTCTATATACTTCGACCAGTGCCAAGATGTACTCTGTAATTATTACAGTGCCTTCCAAGTACAGCTTTTTAAGGCGAAAGCCTTTAATGCCTCATACTGTCGTTAGCAGCCATGTCTGCAAATGTGTCCGCATTTCGAGAGCTACAGTTAAAAATAAATTGATAAACTTGTCTTCTACGATGGAATCGAACCTCCATCCTTTGGATCCCCAACCCAGCGCTTTACCATTGTGTCACACCCTGGACTGCTATTTACAAGGGTTACCTATTCAGTAAAGACTAAGACTGAGTCTAGTACTCTTTGTTGTGCGCTCACTGCGCCATCTTTCGGTGTTTGTGGTAAACATCGTGATTCCATTAACATTGCACCATATGCACCATCACTCTGCCTCTAATGAGGTGGCAGCAGTATTTATTCAAACAAGGAATAGCATCATTGCTTCCATGTGTGCCCATAGTGGGCTTTGCGTGAGCGATGCTATGCTATCAAGTTTTATGTGCAGCTTAACCAAACGGCAACGAAGACATATGCTTGTGTGACACGTGCACTTGGTGAGGATGTCACGTTTCGTGCAACTTGTTTTCGATAGTTTGTGGGGGTTCAATACGGCTCGGACTCTGCTCTCGGAGCCAAATGCCCTGCCACTAGCTCGGGCCACACTGGTAGCGAGGAAGAATGACACACCGAGGCAAAGCCAGCGGACCAAGCTGTTTATTGGGAGTGCCCAGTTGTCATCTTCGATCATAGCAGCACTCGCGCACTCCGACGCGTTATCTCTAGAGCACTGCACGGA
Source organism: Amblyomma maculatum (assembly GCF_055883805.1). Classification (NCBI taxonomy): domain Eukaryota; kingdom Metazoa; phylum Arthropoda; class Arachnida; order Ixodida; family Ixodidae; genus Amblyomma; species Amblyomma maculatum. Next base: position 259,445,402 of record NC_139344.1, read on the forward strand.
CCGTAATTATCGGCCCGAGCCCGGCCCGGCTTTTCCAATACGATCCGGGCCCGATCCCAAGGAAACTCTGACCTACCCGGCCCGCCAAGTGGGCTACTTCTTGCACTGAGGAAATCCGATATAGCCTATCAGATGTTCTATGGTCGATTGATTATAGCAGAATTTTCTTCAATTCACCTGCGGATGCACTCATACGCTCTTGCAGAGCTGAAAGCTAAAGTAGGACGTCTACAGCAGTAAGTGGATTTAGGCTAGGCCTCTCTTGGGTATGGATAGGGGGTGTCCCGTTTGAACCCTATTTCATGAACACTTTCATTTCAAAAGTAGAGGTTGGAATTGTTTTCATGCAGAATGTTTGCTGCTGAGGGCATTCTTGCTCTCCCGCCCCACCTTATGTTGCCCCTGGGTGCCTGTAATACTTTCTGCGGTTCAGAATGTGAGATGATTGCAAAGGAAAGGAACCTAATCAGCATCAGGAAACTGGAATTGTATGTATTTGAGTTTCGTTCTGGTGATGATGAGGAAATATCTTGTTGATGATGGAATCGAGGGTTTTTGATGCCTTGTTGGTTCTAACTCTCAAACATTGATATTTGTTGAGGAGTTGTAATGTTAACTATTTATTTATGACAATAAATAAAAAAACAAGGAAGAAGTGAGACAAAAGTATTTACACCATGACTAAGGCTATGATCAGACGAATTTAGCCCCGTTTCAAACTAGAGCACTTACTTTAAAAACCTCTGTCTTCACCCTTAGCACAGCCAGCAACCAATATAACAACAGTCTACTCTCCTTATCAATTGATATTAGGGAAAGGGAAAATAATTTTTCTGCCAGCTAATCAAAGCCTAGGGAAAGGATATCAAGATATCAAGGAACCAACGATGAGGAAGAAATAACCAATTTTTCTGCAATTCCGTCGACCAATAAAAAATTGGAAAGATAGAGGTTGATCGGGACTTCAACAAAGCGTGCAAACCGCATTGCAGTCACTAGATGCATAATGTCTGTTTTTTTATCCCATATCTGGGAACAATCGCTTCAAGATGCCTATACATTCACCGCTTGCTTTAAAAACAAACAAAAAAAAAAGTCGTTACAGGCAATGCCGCATTCTCACTGCGGCTATCTGCAGGAACAAACAGAAAATTTGTAGTAAAGTATGAAACTAAATTTACGGTAGAGTTTCAGTTTGTCACAATAGCTTCAGAAATACAGCCGAAAATGAAGGTTTTTCGATTCCTCTACGTGGAACGCATACTGGAGCGAAACTAAGAAGTGCCGAGCAATCGGTATGGCATGTAATAATGAGACACAATTTCATGTATAAAGTTTGATTACTGTTTCTTTACCTTCTGCTTAAATCTGTGTTCATGTGGCACAAAAGCAGCACAAAGGACAGGGACAGAAAGAAAACAGTACTAGCACAGACTATCCCGAATCGTCCCTCTGCACCTATGTTCACATCTCATAATCTGCTTCATTTCGGACTGGCAAGGAAGTGTGGCATGCGCATATGCGGTACCTGAAATCTAATTTTCACACTGTGAAGAGAACCGGCTGCAAAAGAATGAAACTCACCTCCAACCTGACTTTTGACTTGGCCAGCGAATTCCCAGAAGATATCCATGGAAGTTGCTGCCCTGAACTCATTCGCTCCCGCTGCACACGGGCCTGACGTACAATTTGAGGCAGCGCAACAAACTTGTTGTTTTCAAAATGTGCGCATCATTTTGAGTGGTCCGAAGGCCACGTAACAACATGCACCGGAGAGTTCGCCCAGACATCTCTGACGATTGCAGTGAATTGCAACCCCTCAGTCGGAGCAAGGGAGCGGAAAAGAAAAACTGCTGTGGTGATGGGTGTGACGGGCCCTTCTGCTGGATTCTGCCGGAACTCTCAGGGTATTGCTGCCACTTGCACCCATATGTCGCGCTCGGCGCCTCAAGGCAGTACTTCTGATATGAACAGTATTCAGCAGGCTGTCCACCGCGCGGAAAGTTTTTTTTTTTTGAGGGGGATTCTTGCTGGCTATTGTTGGTACACTGCCACTGAAAGCAAAGCCGAGCGTACGTTTCCTGCTTTGTATCTTTTTTTTTACCCTCTTCCATTCAAAGCATATGTTAGTGCGCCGAGTCAAACTTGAAACGAAGTGCTCGTGCGTGGAGGGTGGGGTGGACAAAACGTGCTGCCAGTCTAGAAAGAGTAGCGGCAGTCTTCTTTGGTTTCTTTTCAGCGTCTTTTTTTTTTTTGGTACGTGTGTGGTGAAAGACGCAAAAGCGGCCGTAAGAAGATCAGTTTTAACGCACTGACGCTGTTAGAAAGCAGACCTTCACAGGTTCTTCCATTGCCCCACATGAGAAGAGTACATCCGCTTCTCACGCACGCCATGTGTTTGGTGGCGTTCACTTGTTCTGGAGTAACTTACCTCGATACCGGCGCATCTTCTTCAGCTGCCTGTAGCACGCACGTCGTCCACCGCAAATTGGGTTCTTCAAACTGGACGGCAAACGCATGCGCTTTCGAACCATGCGGCTACTGGAGAGAGCTGCGTGCACAGAAGGAAGGAGAAAAGGAACGGAAACGGGTCCTTTGGCGGCAGCACCGCTGACCCTCTGTCAGGCGGCCCATGACAAGTGCTTCCACAAGCTCTGTGATGGACGTGAACAGGGACAATAGGACTAAAATCTCTCAGCGTACAGCTGGTGTCATGAGAGGACCATATATCTATTTGCTGTTTTATATGCATACAATTGTTTGCTTTTCACATTGTTTTAATTTTCTCTTCACATCCCTAGCATGTCATATCCATTAGCGTGTATTGAAAAGTTTGCAGTCTGGAAATAGTCCTGAACTGGCACTATATTTACCTGGTACTGCCTTCACCTGTTAACCATGTAAAACATATGCAGTGGGCATTCAGTTAAACTAGCTGTTTATTCGCAGGCTCGAGCCCGGCCCTGGCCCATCTCTTTACAGGCCTGAGCCCAGCCCGGGCCCATGGCTCAAAAGCCCGTGCCCAGCCCAGGCACGCCAGAAAAGTGCTTTACCCGACCTGGGCTTTCGGGTAAACCCGAGCCGTGCAGTGCTCTAGTCGTCTCTCTCAAGATGCAGATGCCGTCCGTCAAGATGAGAGGGGAGGGGAAGGAGGTCCCGACCGGTGCGCTACGCTAGTTCTCCCACCCCTGCCATCTCCGCAACAGCTCGCGAGAGCTCCCCACAAAAGAGAGAGAGGGTGTTCGCTGTGTCGTGCAGGCGAGGGGAAAGTTGAATTTCCACAAGTTCAAAGACTTCAAAAACAGGAGGGGACACCCTCAATTGCAAGGAGGCGGTGGTGCACCTGTTACAGGCTTTTTTTTTATAAAACCATCAACACAGCGGGTGCAATGATAGACTTATGGATGCCTCACTCTTTTACAGCATGCCCAATGACAGGCGATTTCAGTAGGAAGCACCGATGGAATTTTGGACAAACATCTTCACTTGTCAAGAATCTGTGCAGAGCGGATTCCCTGCCTTCTTGCGCCAGTCTAGAAACAAAATCATGTCGATTTAAGCAGTGGGTAGGAGAGGAAGGTGAACACTGGTGAAAGACAATTATTACTGCAGATCAGACCTGGGTATACTGGTATGGCCCAGAGATGAAGTGCCGAAGCACTATGTAAGTTGAAAGGGAAAGCCTCGACCACTAGAGGCCAAGGCACAAATGTTGGCAAACAAGGCAATGGTCATCACAATTTTCAAACACAAATGGAGGTTGTATACACCTACGCAGTTCCTAGAGGCCAGACAGTAATCGCAGAGTACTGCAGAGGTGTATAAAACAAAAAAAGGCCAGATTTTGTGGGAAATTGGAAACTGCACCGTGGCAAGCCAAGGGCTATTGTTGAGAATACTCTGGTCCTATTTCTCGCTCAGGAAAAGATTGCTGCAGTCCCTGACTTATGTTAATAGTCTTATCCTGGTCCCCTGTGACTCCTTCTGGCCCCCAACAACAAAAAAAGCAACTAAAGGGTCGTCATTTTCAAATGGCGCAGGACGCAGTCAATGCTTTGGAGGCGGCTTTCAAGCAGGTAGCAAAAAATGGCTGAGCCCAGGTTTTCCAGGCATAGTAGAAACGGCCTGCAATTGCATTTCGTTTAGCGTAGAGCACTTTAAAGGTGGTCAAATTCCTGAGTGGTAATTTTCAGAAATTAGTGTTTTAGAGAATGAGTCTTAAGGCCTGTTCACACTTGCAACTCGTGGACGTTGTGCAACTGGTTTGGTCGAAAAGCAACAGTCGCAGGCCATTCAATCACTGCTCGATTTTTCAGCTCAGCTTTGTGACTGCTGATCGCAAACTGGTAACCAGTCAGCGGCTCAGCTGAAGGAAACGGAAGTTAGCTTTACTCTATGTGGTGAGCAGTCAAGATAGTGTGAACATCGGTCGAGCTGAGCGGCTCCCTGGTCGCATGCAGCAACTAGTTGCACGCCCTTCACAACTCGCAAGTTTGAATAGACCTTCAGTCTTTATTGAACAACCATTGTAGTTGGTTGGTTTATGGGGTTTAAGGCCCCAAAGTGACTCGGGTTATAAGAGATGCGTTATTTAGTTCCCACATATTCCCACAGACAGCTTGGGGATGACTGAAAGATAGTGTTTTACTCACAAATCAAATGTACAATGAAAAGATAACATACCTGTTGCAACTTCTAGGTGTACATCTCAGCTACACCGTGCTGCTGATTCAACTCCAACTCAATTAAAGAATGCTTGACTATAAGCAGGACATTTCCACAACATAGATTTTAGATGAAATTTCTCACAAGCCAGAAGTAGCTTTGTGGTTACACGTAAACCTGGAGCTGTTGTCCACTTGTAAAGCAAAATAATTCATGCATGTCTGCACATGATCATTGAATGGAATACCGCAGAAACCTGAAAATGCACACTGCTGACAAATGCAAAAAAGCTCTGTACAGACCATTGTTTCCCATTACACTGAATAATATATAGCATTATTCAAGGTGTGCCAAAATGGCTTCGTAGTAGATTACTTTGAACAATTATACATACCAGAAGAGCACTGTGAACTTTTGCCATCGGAGGATATGCGATGGTTTCTGTCATTTATTCTGCACAAGAATGCATTATCCCTACCAGCAACTTCTAATAGGAACCCTACCCCTACCATTCTGTGCACACACGCTAAATAGCACCACATGTAGCTCATGGAATTATGGTCCAATGCCTGCATTATCTGTGGACAAGCACAGATGTGTTTGTTCTGCATTCTCTGGCAATTTCTCATCTAAATAAAGTCAAGTTGTCAGTTCCCAATTGTTATGTCTGCTACTTGGAATCTTTCCTTGTAGAAATGAAGGAATGCCATTTAGTCACAAAATCAAATTCGTGCTGCAATCAGGAACTGCAAATGATGCTTGCTGCGGGTGTAGCACAGTCCCTCATTGGTTTAATGCAGTAATGGAATTGCATTAAATCAGTTCTTAGCAGCATAAAATCACAGGTTATTCTTTTGTCAGAAGTAGATTTAGCTATTTTCATTACCAGGGAGATTTTACTCCCTGCTGCCTTGTTAAGGCTATCAAACTAGAAGACCCTGCTGGTTCCTCGGCCAGTCCTAGCTAGAGCAGTTGTTTTTCGATGGAGGTGCAAAAGGCATGCTGTGGTGCCAGTGCTTGCTTAAAGAATCCTCAGTGGCCTAAATTAATCCAAAATCCTTCGCTATAGAATCCCTTGTAGCTCATGTATGGCTTTGGAGCACTAGCCTCACAATTTGCTGTTGTAGTGAAGAACTATTATAGGAATTTACTTTGTAGTTATAGAAGTCCTAAATGTCATCTGAAGGGGTATGAACACATTTACTTAGTTTAAACTTTTTTGAGTTTCACATGGAACCCATTGGTAGGAGCTTTTACTCCTTAAGTTCAGTATAGTGCTAAAGTCAAGCAACAATTATGCTCGACTGAAAAGGTTAAGTTGACGATATTAACTGGACGTCTTTGCAGCTCCTGGATCTGTTCATGGCTGAAGATTGGTCAACTTACTTCCATGACCACGGAAAGGAGACCAGCCGATATTTGCGTGTGAATCCAAGCCTCGCATTGCTGCTACTGGAGAAGGTGCGCGAAGCGGACAAAAAGAAAAATATTTTCTCTTCCTTGAAGCAGAAAGAGCGAGACAAGAAGAAGCTTCAAGAAACCGTGCTCAAGCAGCTAAGGCAGCTGGTGGCATAAGTAATGTGCTGTGTCCATGCTTGCCTGTAACTGCACCGGTGAACAAACAAATCTGAAACATGTTTTATTGTTCATTTTGGCAACATACTATTGTTGTGTGACCATCCTTGTATACACTACTAAAAACAGTAACAGTAACTCTGAAGCAGAGAGAGAATATAGGCTACCTTGGATAAGAATCCACTAACATGGAATAATAATGCAAGGGCACTCAATGGTGCGAGACCCGAAGTTGGGCATAACGAGCCAGAAAGACTGCTGCTGAAAGACTGGCGTAGGCAAGGAAGCCAGCCGAGTGGCCGTCTTTGGGGTGATGACTAGGCATTGGCACTGAGAGGCCGGCTATCAGCTGCTATCACCCAAAAGAGGTGAACGGTCTCCTCCAGGCGGCTCGGGCACACCACCGCGCAACATGCGGTCCACTTCCAGGTCTGAACGTGCAGCTGGCCGGTCAAGGCGCGATGCCTTGAGTGCTGCCAGGTACACGGACCGGTGCACCCGCATGTACACTGTGTCGGCCACTGCCTGCACACTGTAGTCTGGCACAAAGGGCTCCTCGGGCACTGGCCATGAAGGCTCACCTGCCGCCAGGTTCTGTGCCACAGCACCCTCCGAGGTGTCTGCTGGACCAGCAAGGAAGGCTGCCATTAGGACACACGACTAAGCATAGTAGCAAGTGCTCGAGCTGTGTACAATCAATGAGAACTTCATGTCTGAAGAAGTGACTCTGTGCAACAATATAGCTTAAACAGTTCCACCTGTGTGTGAAATGATCACAAGTGAACGTAGAAATTTTTATAGCAGTCTCAGTAGTTGTGCAACACTGACTGAAGGTGACAAGAACAACCATATCTGTTGTCAGGAAAACTTTTCTCAACTGATTGTGACCAGGCAGCATTTTCTTCAATGACTGGCCCAGACACAAGCACAAAGTTGTAAAATGGCACTAACCGAGATGTATTTTTGCCCTGTGCACGAGACTTTATGTAACCTATAAAAAACAACTATTTCATGCGACCCTGCCTCGCTGAATACTTAAAATGTCATCAGAACAGTAAGGACATCACATTTCAAGGGACCACTACGGCCACTCAGTGGTTAGGGTACTATACCACTGCACAAGGGGGCTTGCATTCGATCCTTGCTAGGGTGGTTGAACTTTATGGACATAAAATGCAATGCAAAGCAATGATGTCCTTGCACATTAAAGAACCCCAGATTGTTAAAATCATCTAAAGCCCTTCGCTACAGCATGCTTTATTGCCCTTAGGACGTTGAACTCCGTAAACCAAACTAATTTTCAAGGTTAACTTGTGGACCACCGTGACTTTCATATGATAAGATAACCATAAGCTGCAAATGCAGTGGAATCTAACTCTTAATTCAAACATACAGTTGGAACTGACATGACGTTCTAGCGTTGTCAACACCAAGCATAAGTTTTTAAACAAGGCTCGCTCACCTCAGTTCGAACTTTGCACAAATTGTTGGTTCTGACTTATTGAATATATATATCTGCTGTACTGCTTTTTTGCTACTGGTTACACAAGTACTACAGTAAAATCTCGTTACAAGAGACACCTTTAAAATGGTTTGGTTGGTTTTCCTATGTTTGTCACGTTAACAACATTGTATAGAGACCCTGTTACTAAGGGCAGCTTTCGTAGGTCCCTAGAGTAAATTCTTCACTACATAAAAGAGGCACAACCCAGATATGCTCATGCAGCGCAGCTGACTCATACCAACTTGTATGTGCGGCAGTTTAGATTCCCTTAGCTACATTCTGTTCCATATCAGTGTCCTGTTCTGTTGCAATATGTCAGGAACCAAGAAGTGCCACTTCTTGATTGGGAAGTCAAAATGTCCTCGTTTCAGTCGCACAGGAATGCGATAACTGGCTGACGGCTGAAAAAACAGTAATAACTCGTGACGCGGGCACATGCTTTTGCAACAAAGACAAAGTTTAGGAGCCAGCAGGTCGCATCGAACAGCTTCACGAACCATACGTTTAGGCCCCTGCAGTATATCCAAACTTCAAGGAGATGTGGGAACACCAAGAAATTAGTGTGGCAAAGGTCTAGACAGACTGCTGCAGCTACTGGCACGTAGTGCTGAGCAATAAATAAGCAAATAAATGAGTTGCAAAGAGCAAAGCACAACGGATGCCAATAAGCTGCCCTCACCTGGGCGGCAGTAGATGGCTGGAATGCCAAACGTGCTGAAGGGTCCAGTCTCGAAGAGTAGCTTCTCGCGGCCCACGGTGACGCTAACCCGTCCTTCGAGCACCAGGGCGAAGTAGTCAGCTGGCTGACCAGCGACGTAAATGACGGGATCATCACGTGAGTGCATTTTTATATTTATGAAAATATTTTGCAGCATCAGCCTCCGCAGCACCGACTCTGAGATGAGGTTCTTCTTGAAAGGCTCAACAGCTGCATGGAAGTAGAGAGCCATTAAGAACCGGAGCTTGCTCCGGTTTCTTGAAGACAATAAGTCTGCATGACTTTTTAATGTTAAAGACAGCCTCATCCTATGCCACACGGCAAGTCTTCAAATAAAAAAAAGAGAATGCCAAAACTGCATACACATTTTTTTCTATATTGCATCGGGTTGGTCAAATTATTGCTTGAAAGATGAAAATAATACACTGCTTGCTTTTCACAGATAACCCCAAGAGGGTCGGCAGGTCATAAATCTCCTGTTTGAAACTGCAACGTTGCAAGCAAAACACAGCGCTCAAACAAATCAAAATGTAATATCCGGGCCATAACGCATATATAAATCTTCAATGGACTGTTAGGTAATGTATATATCTCTTTTATACCCTCTGCTACTTGTGCACTGATATTTCCTGCATGTGCAGATGGAACAAAAAAGTAAAGGGAAGAATGGAATGGTGCCCAATTTTTCTTCAAATTCAATTTTTGTTTCCTGGCCTGGCCCAAGGGGAAAAAACCTGTACATACTACATGCTTTCCTGCAGACTAGACCATCCAAACAACTTTCTATTCTTCAGAGATCATTTGTTCATCAGGATATATATTTTGTATGGCATTTTTCTTTAAATAGCATATGAAAAGGTTATTTAATATAATTGTTACGTTGGTAATGCCTTTATTTTCATAAACAGGCACAAAAATGCTAATTTGAATGTTTATTACACGCATCTCATAAAGGTACTAACAGATCTTCTTCAAGAGGTCTGGAATATTATGTCTTTATCCCACCTTAAAAAAGATGTCCCTGTTTCAGTGCATGTAATTGGTACTGGGATTAATTTGCAAAACATATCTTTATTCACCCTCTCAGCCCCTCTTGAAATGAAATGTGAGGTGTTTATCGTATCGAGCAGCTTCCATTGTTTATGTTCTCGAGGACCAGTCCCTCGGTGATGCTTACCGTCTCTCAACAGCACGGCTCTATAAGGCAAAAGCCTTTAATGCCTCATCATTGTCAGCAGAGGCTGTCATACTTTCGAGGGAGATAGTTAAATATAAGATAAACCTTGTCCCCACTGGGAATCGAATCTTCATCCCTTGGATCCCCAACTGAGCGCTTCACCAGCTGCTGCGTGCCCCGGATCGTGAAACGTTTATCATAATTCCCCTTGTCTACTGTGAGGATAGCGGGATTCCGCGAGTGACAGATACTGCACCTTTAATTTCCTGTAAACGAATTACAGAACGCCAGTGAACTTTGATGCGTTCAGTGGAATGCTGGTTGTGTTTTACAAAGGGTACGCCATGTACAGTCATGACTGGTCGTGACGTCACCAGGCGATTCATGTATAGACGAAGTTGACCCCGCCAGGCATTCGATCCAGGCATCTGTGCGGCGCTTTTCATTTGGCGCTTCCTCAAACGCCGCACCACACAGTAGACAGAAGCAGACCCAGATGTCAAGGAGGCGGTAGTACAGCAAGCATCAGCGGAATTCAAATTGATTTACAGGATAGAAAAGGCGCAGTATCTGTCACAATTTTCCATGGACACATGTACCACGCCGTAAAAGAAGGGAGGAAGGTGGCAGTGAAAGAAGAGGGCAATAGAGGTGCCGTAGTGGAGTGCTACGATCCACCGCGCTATAATGGCTATTACCTCATCGCACTTTAGTGGTCCAAGTACCCTCTACAATTTGATTTTTTTCAGCCACCTTAGACCTAGAGTGTGCTCCTTAATTTTCATGGCACTAGCGCTACAATACTAGGCACCTAAGTTTTTATTCTATTTGTTGGCTTTTTTGCATTGCTGTGAACATATTAGTTTACATATTTTAATGCCTTCTTGCTGTGCAAATGTCCGACTTATGCTGATTTGGCACCAACCATTTTATGGAAGATAAGGCACATGGTATACGGGATTTAATGGTCCACAAGCAACACCGCCTACGATGCATGCTATAGTGGAAGACTCCGGATTAATTTTGGCCACCTGGGGCCGAATCCAAGAAAGAGTTTGCTTTGGAACGCGTTCGGTTTCTTTCTTGCCGCCTCGCTCCATTGACGGTGTGTTGCCACTGCTGGCGGTGACATCAAATCACGGAGGCGGGACCACGGATTTTGTAGATGTCACAAGGCATGTCACTCAAGTGAAAGCGAACTCGTTCAGTTGCTGTGTGCGGAACTGTGGAAGTGCCGTTTGGTTCAGCACGAGAAACATGCCGGTCCCTCCCGTTGTCGCTCTGTTGTTCGCAGTGCTCAGTAAATAGAGGAGGCTGTGGCTCAGTTAATGCGACTGGCAGCTTCGGTGATTGTGCATACATGATAATCCTTTCTACTTGCCTGACGATGCTTTCCAGAGGCACTTCAGGCTGACAAAGAAATAAAAGTGCACCACAGCCCAACAAAGACAAGCACACACACAAGGGAGCGGAAACTACTGTACACGCTGCGAGAAACATTGAAACCTTACCAAAATAAATTGTATGTTTATTTTATGAGCTCTAATTAATAAATTTGTAGTACTGCAGTCAAATACATTAATTTAGAGCTTAAAGAGGTGCTGAAGGTAGCATATAGCCCCTTAAAGAAACCGTGGAACCGCCTATCAAAGCTGGTTGGCTGTTGTCTGCCCCACTGTCCTTCCAGCATTTGCGTCACCCCCTCCTCTCCAATGCCTGTCAAATCGGTGTCATGACAAAGCAAACTATTTCGTGGATTCGGCCACTGGAGTTCCTTGATGTGCACTACATTGTGCAGTGCGTGGGCACCTGATATTTCGCCTTCATCAAAATGCGGCTGCTACAGTTAGGATCGAACCTGCGTTACTGGGATCAGCAGTCGAGTGCCCTAAACACTGAGCCACCATGGCAGGGCTATTTACACGGAAGAAGATTATGCAGTGAGGAGAAATGATTATGCACTAACTGCCCTTTGTTGATTTTTGGTCCTTGAGATAGGAATGGCCACGTAAGGAGGCCAGAAATATATGCCATTGTTGTTTATAAAGTTGTTAGCCTTTAATATAATTAGGGGACGGAAACTTTACTAACATGTAGGGCATTCTACAGATGGAAATGCCACAAGCAAAGCCCAAAAGGATGTTCACGACGGTTTCATACCATTGCGCTTCCCATTTAGCATAGCACAAGCCTACACTGGAAATGTAACAGTAACGGAATTGCTGTACCCAATCTCTAATGCAGCCAGCAACTCGTTCGCTCATGAGCTGAGTAACTTACATGTGGCCAAATACTGGAACGTGGCAAGAGCCAGCTGTGGTGCAATGATGTGCTTGCCTTGCCGGCCATAACCAAGCTTGGCAAAATCTGAAAAGTCTTGGCGCACTTGAGCTTCTTTTCGTTTCAGCTTTCTCCGATTATCCACTGCAACAAAAAACTGTGTGAGCAGCCCAGTAAACATTTAGCTACTTTCAAACTTACTCAAGACATCCGTCTCATCAATGATTTCAGACTGTAAAATCTCCTCAATGACATCCTCAAGAGTGACCAAGCCAAGAAGTTCGTAGAATGGGTCGCCATCTCCTTCCGTATTCACACGACGTACAAAGGCCATGTGGGACTGCCCTGGAGCATAAAAATAATTTCAAGAAAGCATTCCAACTTCGATTGGATTGCATTAAGAATTCTGAAAGCACTCAACACTGTCTCCTCTGCCTTTTTATAGGAAAAAAAAAAAAAAAGCAATGAGTGTGGTGTACTAAAGATAATAAGGAAGAAACAACTCTGTGCACAGTAATCAGCAAGACACCTCACAATTGCAATGCATTTGGCTTTAGCACCACCTCAAGATGCGCATTTAAGTAGAAGCAGCTCTCTTTGCAAAAACTAGACGTGCAACACTAGACTTACAATACTACATTCTGGCAGCACTATAGCAGAACATACATAGACACCCCATCACATAATGCATCTCAATACATAAATTTGCATTCACAGTTATGGCTAAAGTAATAGCTGAACTGTTAAACCTGTGCTTGCGAATTTCAGAGCACTTGATTACCATATGGAATGCCACATTTTTTTTCATTATCAGCCTGCCATGATTCATTCTTCGCAGTATATTCAAGTAACCCTCATGTTGCTATATTAAACCACCCAATTTCCTATGTGCTTAAACTCACTAACATAAAAAAACAGCAAGTTAGATCACTCCATCACGGTTACCTTTCTTGAATTCATTGAGCAAGTTGACAAGAGTTTCATCTTCAAAGACAAATGTGAGGGGATGATTGTAGAATTCGCACAATGTCCGAAGAGGGATTTCGTCCTCGGGGTCCACAAAGGCTAGGTCCTTTATGTTCAAAAGTCCAACAACATTATTGCGATCACCCTCAAATACTGGAATGCGAGTGTAGCCCTGTCCAATGATCTGGGACACTGTTTCAAAGTCTAGAACTGCTGTTACAGGCAGCATGAACACGTCATCCATACGAGTCATCGCTTCGTTAGCAGTCTTCTTCTTGAGCTCTAGTGCTCCACTGATGATGTCCACTTCCTCATTCTCCAACATGTTATAATCTTTGGTGAGACGAATGTACTCTATCAGCTTCTCCCTGTCATACACATGGCCTATCTCCTCCCCGAGTACCCAGTCAAGGATCTTGGAAATGGGCCAGGACAGTGGAAGTGTGAGCGCCATGAACACCTTTGTGATGAACAGCGTGCGTGCACCAATCTGCAGTCCATGCCTGGAGCAGATGGCTTGAGGAATGATTTCGCCAAAAATGACAATACTGATGGTGGAACCAACAACAGCCACGATGCCTGAGGTGAGGTCATCTAAAAGTATGGTAAGCGTGCTATTGACAAGCACATTGCCTAGAAGCAGGGAGCAGAGAAGGTAGTTTCCATGGTTGCGCAGTGGCGCGATCACTTTAGCCCATTTGCGCTCACTGGGCGATCCACACGACTCAATGACGCGCAGCTCTGTCTTGTCGAGCGCCATCAGGCCAAGATTGAGGCCACTGAAGAGGCCAGACAGCAGGAGGAGACCAGCCAGAATGATGGCCTGCACCCAGACGGGCATGAGCCGGCCCTGGGTCAGCAGTGTAACCCACGGTTCGTCGCCCTGGTGCACCCACTTGACATCCTCGCTGAAGGGAGCCTTGCTGCATACGTAATAGCGCACGCTGGCCCCGGGAAGGCTCACCAGCACAGACGCTTTTCCGCCACCCACGTTAGTGGCGTGCACCACAGCTACTGTGGGCACCTCGTCGCAGGCCGAGCCCCTCGGCGCGGCTTCGTGGGTGAATGCGAACGAGCTCTGGTTGGTGAAACCGTTGCCGAACAGGTGTAGCTCCACCGTTGTTCCTGCAGGGACCTGCGTCATGCCAGAGTCCAGGGTGGCCACACGGTCACCGAACGCCCGCAGGCCCAGTACTTGCGCCGTCTCACCGTCGTCCAGCCTGCGAGGCAAATTACGCGGGTTAAACACGGACAAGACACTGCGCCTGCTGCTCCTAACACGTGCGCGGCGTACTGCGCGCGTTCTGGGAATGCCAGTAAAAGCTGTCGCGAAAACAATTACGTACACAACGTGCCGTATACACGCAAAATACATCGGTTGCCCATCATCGCGCTACGAGCACAAGTATGCATGCACTCCGATAATGCTACCCAGTGCTGCTTCTAGCGCTAAGTTTGGACGCGCGCGCGATTTACTACATGCAGCAAAGAAACGAAAGTAAAGTACTTACAATGATTTGGACAGGTTGCGTTTGGGCCCCGTAACGTTTCGATCGGTCGAGCGCCTGCCAAGGCCCAGGTTTCGACGCATTCTAAGCGGGCCGGCGTGCCTCGTCGGCGCAGTGGCGTACATAAGTCTAACCGCTTTTCCTTGGTGCCTCCAACGACCACGGTTGCGCGTGCACAGGTAGAGCGCGTCGTGCGGGGTAGCCGCGGGAATGATGCCTTGGACGACAACATCTCCGTTGCTGTCAGCGCGAACTCGAAGCTGTCTGCCCACGAAAAGCTGGCTATGACACTCCTGACCGTTTTCCAAGCTCTCGCTTGTGAACGCAATCTTGGTCCTGTTGGGCAGCAGTCCCGTGCCTCGCAGGCGCACTGCCACCCAGGAGTTGGGAAAAACTCGGGGAACTCGCGCACTGTCAGGATACCACTCCGTGCAGACGGCTTCAATCTTGTCTACAGTGACGAAATCCTCGCGATTCGCTAGAGGCTGGCCGATATAAATCGCGGAGCAACAAGCACAAAGCCAGAGAACTAGAAATCTATGAAGCCCATTGCTAGCAGACGCCATATTACGCTTTTACACCATCAACATTGCAGCAGAATGCAGACGCGTATGATGTCGCCACCGTCGGTGCTCCGCGCGCTCCTGCCGCCTGCTGCCTCGGCGCGCGAGATGCGATGCGCACAGCTGCCGAGCGAGCGAGCGAACTGCCGAGCGCGCGCGGCGCAGGTTACTTTTATAATACGCTCGCGCGCGATTCTGCTGCACTACATGTGCATCTGAAGCTCGCCGAGATGGCGCCGCCTGCATCGCGTTCTCGGCCTGCTTCCACTCTCCGACGCCGAGCGGCCGAGCCGTGCGAGAAACAGCCTTGGTCTGAGTACAGCCAGTACAGCGTCGCACGAATGATGCTGCGCATTACAGTCGGTCCGATTTGTACCACTGTCCACCTGCGGGCTTTGCGACAATATTACGGCAAACGTAATCTAATTGTAACCGCAGCTTCACGTACCCAATCGCACGTTCTTGCATTTATCTAATTTTACGTTTTACAAATACATTTTCAGGCCTTATAATTAAAGAAAGTTTCGCTGTTAAGAAAGCGGGGCATCACAAAATAATTACAAGACGTTAACAACAGCATTGTGACTTGCCTGTGCACATGTGGGAATACGAGTTCAGTTGTTTCGAAATGGCAAAAACAAAAATGTTGCTATGCTTCACTTCACCATTAACTGTTTTACGCGTTAGCGGGCCCATGACTCAGAAATGCCGGCGTCGGCGCTGTCTTGGTTGTAACGCGAAAATGAGTACATGATTTCGCATGAAAAGTATGATGCAACCACTTTTGGTGCGGCCTTCAGGTCGGTTTCATACCAGTGCGCTTCCCATATTAGCATACATATGCTAGAAAAGTTAAAGGCTAGTTTGGAATAGGCATCCGAACAGACGACATATATGTACAGTCATGAGCAAAAGTGGAGAGACCATGCGATTTGAGAAAACTACCCGCCAGCTTTTTCTGACAGTGAAAGTTATTTCTGAGAAGTGCATTAGGTACCATGCATAATATACTTGCCTTCTTGCCCAAGCAATTTTCTCTGGCACATCTTTTTATACATCAAAAAAGCAATCGTAGCAGTTAGTGTGATCTCTCCACTTTTGCTCACGACTGTACCTCCGATAGTATGCCCTTATTGCATTAAGTGTGGGTGTCCACCGAGATGTGACACACATATTGCGCTCAAACTCGAGCAAAAGTATATAAACAAATCCGCGGAATGAAAAGGCAATGTTAAAGTTTGTGTTGCATCTACTATTAGAGTGAAGCTTCAGCATTCCCCAATCTTTGAATGCAAAGTGGCACTTATGGCTACTGAAATACAATTGTCATGCAGTGAGCGAAATAAAAATTATTTATTCACAGGATCTCACGGCAGTTGAAGAAACAACACTGGCTGAAGTCATTACAGCTGTAGTGTCATGACTAGGATGCAAGAGGTAACAAATGCAGAACAATGTTTGCATGCACAGAACAAGCAGACAAGCAACAATTTTTGCAGCCACTGATTTGGCATAACACTAGCAGCATAAAAAGGTCTTTTCAAGTTCTGGATGGCACAACGACTACCTTGTAGTTGTTATCTTGCAGAGCATACAATACAAAGATAGTCCTCTTAATTTCAAATACAAGGCTGTACACCTTTTCCGTTAGCAAAAGCAATTGTTTCTTATACCTAGGGTGCTTTTCCACAAGATTAGTAGCACTATTTTCAAAACTACGGCCATCAGCCTCCATGTTAAGAAGTGCAACAGATGACCGCAGTACATCCCCGGTCAGCTCAACTGCTATGACATCTAACATGGGAATCCTTCCGAGGTGCCCTTGAGCTAGTGGTGCCAACTGCGTTGCAATCTGGGATTCATATCTTCGTCTATTACTTGTGGACACCTTTTCGACAACAGTAAACACAATTCGCAATGTGGGTCCACTAGAATTAAATTCCGGTTTTGGTGGTTCGGTCTGGGGACTTCTATCAAAAAACTCGCAGAACTCAGGCACAGACAGCCTTTTCTCAGTGAAGCGATCCTTCTCAACACTACGCAGCCTGAGATAGCCAGGTTCAGCTTCCTTTAGCAAGGCAAGATGTGGGACAAAGTTTTCCTTGCAAAAGTATGCAGCCTCTTCAACACCATCTTGGGGTGCCACGACTGCTGGAACATCCATGTTCCATAACCGCGCTAAAAGTGCGAGCTGCTGCTCTCGCATTGCAATAGACATGTCACCTATGTTCCCAAGAACACATTCCACCAAGGACGGCATCTCACCATCTTCTGCCAATGCTTGCACAATTTTCTCGACAGAAAAGCTGATTCCTGCAGCAGCCAAGTCCCGTTTTGCACCAGCCACAGCAAAGGAAGCCACCAGCTTATCATAGCGACCTCCCACTGCCAACAAATCCCGACCTTGACGGCGTGGTTTTCTGTGCGACTGGCAGGAAATTTCAAAAACAATGCCTGAATACATGCGCTCATCACAAACCAGACAAGGCACAATTGTTATTGGCAGCTGAAATGCCAGGGCGGAGGATGACTGTAGCACTGCCTCAAGATCATGCAGGGCCTGTCTGGCAAGCGCAGCTGCAGAGCTCTTCTGTCGTACGACAAACCGGTACATAGTAGACACTTTTGCGAAATTGTCTTCCACTTCATAAAACTGAGTAAGGAGTGCCACAGCCTGATCCCCTATATTCACTGCATCAAGCTCCTGCATAAGTTGTACTTTGGAAGAAGAATGCACCGTACGTAAGGATGCAAATACATGTGACCATTTGCTCTCGGCTACTCCACAATGCATTAAGAGAGACTGCAAAAGGCCTGTGTGACCTACACGTATGCTGTAGCCTCGAGCTTGGAGCTGGGGAAACACAGTCACTACCTCACTACCTATGTGGAGCAGTTCTGCACAGTGAGTTAAGGCACTTTGATGGCTAGAACAAACAATGTCAAATGCACATTCATGCAGTTCCCTTGGGTGGCAACCAAACACTTTTCGTGAACGATAAACTTTTTCAATTGCGTAACGTCGCAGTGCCACTGCATCACTTCGTCTTGCTATATACCGAGCAAACGGAACCCTCATATTGTGCGGCAGCGCCACTACCAATCCTCCATGGTCCATGAAATGAACCTTACTGTCATCATCCTCACTGCCTTGGCATTTCGGAAGCATTGTTGGAATAACCACTGGTATGCCACCGTGCCTCAAGAGAACATGCTCCAAAGACATCTTCACGTGCCGAAAAAGCAATGCTGACTGAGGCAATGGATTACCCTTGCGCATGTCCACATCGTAGGCATAATCTTGAATGACATTAGGTACTTGCTGGAATAGGGCATTGACCAGATGCTTGTAGGCTTTACTTTGTGGGTTGGAAACAGTGTGATTAAGCACCTCAGCTACTTGCGCTTCCTGCAAATGTGGCGGAGGAAGCTGAGGTGAAGCAAGCAGCTCTACTGCACTGGGTCTCTGCGATGGATCGTGCTGCAACAGCCAATGTATTAGGCCCACTTGCTGGCTGGTAAGAAGGTCACAGGCCTCACTTGGAAGAGTGATGCTTGGGAGTCTCAGGTTTGCTAAAAGCTTAACCCTTTCCATGGCAGTGTTAAGAGCAGGCCAACACATTTCGAAGAGAATAATGCCTAGGCTGTATATGTCTACTTTTTGACTGTACACAACACGACCTCCAGTGGACACAAAAAGCTCGGGTGCTGTGTACAGTGTGGTACCCACACGCCCCGTTAGGCTGCCAGATGTGGGCTGATCAACATGCTCCAGTGCTTCGGATGTTTCCACTCTTGATAGCAAGGCTGTGGTTGCCAGTCCGAAGTCGCCAATCTTCACATGGTCTCCCGAGTCAAGAAAGATGTTGACGGGCTTGAGGTCTCGATGTATCATACCTTGCTGATGGATATGAGCCAACCCTTCTATGACCTCTCTAAAGAGGCGCCACATTCTGCTCGGCTCCTTATGAAGGCCATTGTCAATGGCTGTGCGCAATGTGCTCTTTTCACAAAATTCCATCTGGATGAACATGAACTGCCGCGCCTGTGCCACAGCTGCTGGCTCTTCAGACACTTCAGATTCCTCTTTTTCACTACCTTCGAAGACAATATTGTCGCTTGATGAAGAATCACCAAAGGCACAACCAAACATATTGTCGGATGAACTTGAGTCGTCAGCATTGGCACCTGGCAAGCTCCAGCCAAGTGAGGTGCCTTTAGGAGACTCTGTACTCACACCAGAGGATGCTAATGTTTCAGGTACTTGCTCCTCTGTAGTGACTTCAATCCAAGAGTTGTAATAGCGCACAACATTTTCATGGTTAAGCCTTGACAGCAGCTTGACTTCTCTTAATATTTTTCGATTGAGCACTTTGCTGGATGGGTTTAGTTGAATGCGCTTGATCGCATACACACAACGATCAAGCTTGTTGCGCACTTTAAAGACATCTCCAAAACCACCTCTCCCCAACCATCGAAGCACTTCAAATTCACCCTGGAGGCGCGAGTGACCTGCAGAGTTCAGTGCGCAACTGCCAGACTCATCTGGGCCCTCGTCATTAAGTGGCTCATCTTCCATGCTGGGACCCCTCTGCATGAGGAACGGATGACTTAAAAGCTGCTCACATGACCAGCGGTCCTGTTCTTGCACAGCCAAGCAGCGTTCAAGAAAATCTCGAGCATCCAGCGACAAATTGCTTGGTATATCTGTGTTAGTTGCATGCTCACCCCGAAACAAAGAGAGAAGCACTTTTCCGAGCTGCAAAATGTCGTTCTTCTTTTTAGATTTGCTGGTGGACCCAGAATCATAGCATGGGGGCAGGCACAAATCTACAATTTTTTTGGGAATGCTGAAATCTGCCACTTTTACAACACCAGAACAGTCAACAAAAATACTAGACTCTCTAAGATCTTTATGCACAACTGAGTTGCAGTGGAGAAATTGTAGTGCTTGAAGGATGCCATTAGCATAGTTCCGCAAAAGTGCCACATCAAGTGGAATGCCTTGAGCTATAAATGAATTCAGGGGACAGCCTTTTACAAACTCCTGTAGTACGTAAAAAACTCGTTTTTCAGGAACATACAAGCTACCTAAGTAGTGGACTAGGTTTGCATGCTTTAGTTTCATAAGCGTCTGCAGTTCCTGTTCAACAGTAGTCACATGATAATCTGTTTTCAGTGTCCACTGTACAATACACATAAGCTCTCCTGTGGCAGAGTCAAAGCCGCCAAATGTGCTATGTCCACGTTCACTGTGACCAAGGCAGCTGCACTTGTATATTGCGTGCTCTCCAATCTTGGAAGAGAAACTGAGCAACTCAGGTCTGCGGGCGCAGCAGTTTCGCTCTTTCCCCTCAGCAATTTTCGAATCCGTGCGCCGCCTCCTAGCCTCTACTTTCATCTCCTGTTGATGCCGCATGATCTCAAGCTCAAACGCCTGTCTCTGTTTTTCCTCTTCCAGCCGCTGCTGGTTCAGCTGTTGCTGCTGCTCACGCGCCTTCTCCGCCTCTTGTTTTTCTCTATTTTTGAGCATTTCGTCGTAAAATGAACCACGTTCGGGTGTGTTGTGCTGCCGAAGAAACCACTGGACGTGTTGGGCAAGCTCGAGCACCATGACCTCCCCGACAAGCCGCTTTGTCAATTCTAGCAGCTCCTTTCGAAGTTCTACCAGGGCTTGTTTCGACAGTCCCTTTTCGTTGCACACGTCTACGCATGGAACGTCATTCGGGTACTGGCTGCTGCACCTGACGTGAAGGTCCACCTGTACATGCGCTTGGAAAGGAGTCATGCTTTGCTGGGGCCTCAGAGTGAGCAGAAGCTCCGGCGGACGCCACATTTTCCACTTGTCTTGTCTCCGCAGGTCTTTCACGTCGTCAGGAAACATTGACTGCAGCACCTTCATTTCATTCTCCTGCCGTTCTTTCAGATCCTCCTCTTCCATCTTAATGGCTAGAGCTTCGTATTAATTCTCCCTGGCTGTCCGGAGGCATTTAAAGGGCCAATCATGTTTTCCAGGTTTGTGAGCACACAAATAAAGGGCTAGTGCAACGTACACCAATCACACACCGAAGCGGAATGCATGTAGACGACGAGAACGAACTTTTCAAAAGCAACACATCCCACAACACGCGCATAGCACGATAGAACCAATAGCTTCGCTATATAAGACCGATCACTGCTTTCACGTCTAGACCCACGTGACGTTCTCAAGCACATCTTAGCGCGGGAACTTTAAAATATGTAAAGAAAGGAATTTGCATCATACCATCATACTGTTTTTTTTTTTTTTGGTCTATTTGATTACTTGCGCGCATGTGTGCGTGCGTACGCTAAAAGGTGGGGAGCACTCGTTCAAAAGTTCGGAAGAAAAGAAAACTGGTTTAGTTTATGGGGTTTAACGTCAAAAACCGACTCAGGCTTGAGATGCCGTAGTGGAAGGCTCCGGAAATTTCGACCACTTGGGGTTCTTTAACGTGCACTACATCGCACAGCACACGGGCACCTTGCTTTTCGCCTCCATCAAAAGGCGGCCTCCGAGGCCGGGATTCGATCCCGCATCCTTGGGCACAGCATGCAGTCGAGCGCCGTAACCACTGCGCCACCTCGGCAAAGAAAGTGTCATGAGTACGATTCAGGTCTGCTTGTCCCTGGGACATGTTTGTCCACTAGAAATTACTTATATAAACATATCGTCTTCATTCAGTCGCCTATCAAAAACATTCTAACATGGCACATTAGTACCACTGACCTTTCCCGACGTACTTGGAGACTAGACTGGGCGCGAGCGCCACCACTGGAGCGAACGGCGCTAGCATCGACATAGGGCTAAAACCCCTCTATCTTTACCTAGGGCACGGCTCTCCCTCGAGACCGGCCGTTCCTAGGGAAGCAAGTGGGATCACGTGACTCCTCTTGCTGCTGTTGCAGCAGATGCTCGATTGAATTTGTGCGTTTTAGTCGCGTTTATTTCTGCATTTTTTCTCGATAAGGAGCGCTAGCATTGCACTTTTTGATCTGGCATCGTTGCTGACGTTGCTGAAGTTTATTTAAGCTGTTGCCATGGTCCGTTATTGCTCTGCATCCGGACGTACGCGACGGAACCCGGCGCAAGCTCCTATTGCTACCCGAAAAATAGGCTCACAGAATCTTCCTTATTCAAGATTTGAATGAGCAAAGAAGCGAGCGGTCCTTCTCATGTGTGTAGCACACATTTCAGGGAACAAAATTTCGTTCATGGAGTTCGCATTAAACAGTTCGGTGAGTAGCGGCAGAAGGAACGGCGCGCGCGTTTTGATTTGCGCTCATCACTTGTGTAGCTAACGAAGACCTATATCGCTGGCAAGGTGGAAAAGATGCTGCATTCACGGAGCAGTACGCTCTCATAACAAGGAAGAATCGTGCGAAAGACAGAAGGTCTCGTTCTTCTGAATTAAGGCGTGGCACGAAAGTTTCACTGAAGTGAACTAAAGATTCTTCAGCCACCGGCAGCGGTATGCATGATGAGTTGACCCAGACAGCTTCAGCAGGGCTGATGTAATTTCAAATGTCAGAGTACGTGAATAAATAGGAAATATAGCATTACATGTTGTGATATGCTGAGATATGCATCAGCAAAGCTGCTCTGCGTGGAGAAAACAAATATGCGCACCTGAACCAAGAGTGCCAATGAAGGTAGTATGTGCGCAAGAATTCGCTGGGTGGGAAACACTTCTTCACACTTGCTATAAAAATTAAGCCACGTCTTCCCCGCAATCTAACTTGCCTGATCTACTATGTTAACGGGAGCTAGGTAAACGGTACCGCTTCCGCCGGCGCTATTTGAAGGCGCTCAGCATCTGTCTGGCGCCTGCTCTGCTTCCTCTAGCTAATAATTCTTCTAATTGAGATTCACTGGCACCTTGCTGCTGACTGGTTGTGTGGAATGCTTTAGTTCTTTCCATAATGGCAACAACAACGCTGGCCGGTTCGCGTCCTCGTCCAAGTAAACTTATCGGCCGGGGCCACGCGTAGGCAGCTAGCCGACTCGATGAAGCGCGCAACTAAACGGCAGAGGAAATTGCATAGGAATTGGAGAAATATGGGAGAGGCCTTCGCCCTGCAGTGGTATAGTCAGGCTGATGATGATGACGAAACTGCATAGGAAACGATCGCACAGCAGCAGTTCAACGCGCGTTATCCCACTTCGTGCGTCACGCGGGACTGTCGAAAGGTGGCGCCACGGTATGTCCACGCCCAATACAGTTGCAGTAGAAATCTTTTGCTAGAAATAAAACTGGTAGAAAGTTCTATCAGAAATTTTTGCAGTTTTTTGCTCACATTCTTGATTACGCATTTATTCCCATTTGTTTACATTGATAAGTTATATAACATTTCCTTCGTTTTACAATGTGATTGCTTGCGATCGATTGAGACTGTTTGTCAAATGATTTGAATTGATTTGCGAGAAGAGCAGGCTTCAAATCTAGTTTGACTGCGTCGTCGGGTTATCAATACACCCTTAACCAAATTTCATTACAGGAAACCTACAATGTTCAGGGGGCATAGTGGTTGTTGTTCTGGGCTACTGAAAGCTGCTGCTGACAGGCGCTTCATTCACTGCAGAACCGCGACTGGAGACGCCTAGCTGACAGCGGCTGTTAGCAGTTGTTCGTCGTCTCGGTTTGTTCATCATCATTATAATTATCGTCACAAGCATGACTTCGCCCACTGCAGGTCAAAGTCCTGTCCCGCAACCCCCTGGTTAATGCTGTCTTGTGTTAATCGCGGCCACCTGGCCCCGGCAAAGTTTCAAATTTCACCCGTCCACTTTCCTGTTGCTTCCTGCTACACTTGACTTCCCTTGGAATCTATTTGTTGCTCTTCATCATCAGCCTGATTATACCCACTGCAGGGCGAAGGCCTCTCCCATATTTCTCCACTTAACCCGGTTCTCTGCTAGCTGCATCCACTTGACCCCTGCGAACTTCTTAATCTCATCCGCCCACCTAACTTTCTGCCTCCCCCTGCTACGCTTTCCTTCCCTTGGAATCCAGTTTGTTACCCTAAGCGACCATCGGTTATCCTCTCTTCGCACTACATGTCCTGCCCATGTCCATTTCTTCTTCTTAATTTCCACTAGAATGTCGGTAACTTGAGTTATTTCTCTGACCCTCTTGCCCTTGTTGCTCTTAGCGGCCATCGATTATCTTGCCTTCACGTTGCATGTCTTGCCCATGCCTA